>NC_091433.1:15528455-15642714 GCF_964237555.1 Oryctolagus cuniculus
TTTCAAGTATCTTGAGTATGAAAGGACTGCCTGCAGTGCATTACCTTAAACTACTTATCTTCTCTCATCATTACTCTGGTCATTTGATGAACAGCCAGGATTCTTTAACTTCAGGTGCCTGATAAAATATTTTTGTTTGGAATTGGCTTCTGAGAAAGTAATTAAGATTTTTTTTTTTCTTTTTCAGAGGCCTGGTAGCTTCCTGTTTCTCCATGAGAGTTTTCAAATTATTTTATTAGAATTCTTTCAATAAACTACTGAACTAGGAAGTGATAGCCATATCACTTATTTGTTTTTAGAAAAGGGTAGATTAAGTACAAGAGAGTTTAAGCTGTAGACATTGCATTAGCTGGGTGGTTAGTTGTAGAGTTAGGACTAACCCTTAGATAATGTGACATTTAAATTCAGTTGTCTCTCCAGAGCTCAATGCCAGAAGACAATGATATCTCCACATAGACATAAACTGAGCCGGAATGGATTTATAAACATTTTTAGACTTATAGGTGTTGCCCGAGTGAGTAAAAAGCAAAGAGGCTGATTTCAACAGGCAGCAAGTAGCTTCTATATTCTTTTCCCCACTGATCCGAGCTTCACCTTTTCCTTTTTGTTTCTTTTGTGTTAAGAGAAATAAAAAAACCTTAGAAGTGCCAGTCGATTTATATTTTAAAAGGACAGAAAAAGATACCACTAAATATGCCAGATTTTTCAGTGGAACAAAACCCTGTGTTCTGTGCAATTGCTTGAAAGCTGCTTAATAAATGAATTGTAAAGCCAAGAGAAAAGGAAAAAAACCTTCCAAATGACACTCATTTGAAAACGGATGCTCATTTTGGATAAATTATTAGGTAATTTTTCAAGGATATCACTCACAAGTAAAGATTTTTTATGTATTTAAATGATTCATTTTCAGTTTCTCATACATTTTTAAATTGTTCTCATTCAGATTGTCACATCTTGACAGGATTGCTCATAAGGCTTTTTCTTCCCTTGTGTTAGAATTACAGAGGATGAAAGTATTTTTAAATATCTGTCGCTGAAAAGGGGCAGGTGCTACTCAGCCTACAATTGTCAGTTGTGCTCCAAAGATACATTATTGGTCACAGTGACTCCCTTTTTGATGGCAAAATTATTTCCATAATACTATTAGAGTGAATTAAGCTGGTGCTGCAGTCTGTCCCTGAAAGATTCCGAAATGTGATTCTTTGATGTCAGCTTTGGGGCAGGGTATTCCCAGCATCACACGTAGTCAGAAGGATGGAGGATGGACGAGTCTGTTAGTATGATTTACATATCCCACCCTGGTGGAGTTTGCCAGTAAATAATAGGCATGGGCAAGGAGCCCTGCATCCAGGCAGATTCACTTTATTTCCTGACACATACAGTGAAGCTTATTTTGGGGATAATGGCTACATATGTTCAGGAAAATTGGGCTCGTGAGCCCACTGTGAACATTTTCCAGGAAAAAAAAAAATGATTGCATTGTTTGAAGACAGCAGGGAGGAATTCTTCTATTATCTATACAATCTCTTTTTATGAGAACAAATACCAACAATCTATTGTTCCCTTGATCAATAAATGGACTGTTATGCTTAATTGAATATTTTGAGAAAGTGACATATACCATGTATTCTGTATGGATTGTACATGTTTCTAGTATTGGAAAGATAATAACCAACTCTTTAGCATGATAATGCAGCTGAATCTGATTTGTTTATTTTTTGGCAATGGGGATTATAATTTCTCAGGGGTCAACTTTCTCATATAATCAACAAATACTTATTATTAAAAACTATTGTATGACTGAAAGAATCTGAGTGCCAGGGGTATAAACAGGAACTCAACACATTCCCTGCTTTCCAAAGGCTCAGAATTTAAAATCAAGACAGACACACAAAGAGCAAAAAGGCATATTCCTAATAGTGCTTGGGCTGTTTGGAGGAATCTTCAGAGGAAATGGTTAGCATCTTAGCAAATGAATTCATATCTTGTTTTCATAGGAACTCTGGTGGAAAGGGCATTCTGGGAAGGTATAGTCAGAAGTAGAGCATTAAAGTACATGAAATGGCATTGCCTTTTCTAGGTGCCACAGAGGAATTAGGTGGGGCCAGAGCATTGATTGCTTTGACAGTGACAAAACATGAGCTTGTAATCTAAAGACAGAACCATGATATGATTTGGGAATGGCCTGTAAATCTTTCCAGGATGTGGGCTTTCTATGCTATAAACTCCGAATCGTTGAAAAAAAGTGGAAAACAGTGAAAAAATCTAATTGAAGTTCAGAAATGTCATTCTGGGCCTTATCACATTGTTGATCAGTATTATGATTTTCTAGGGCCCCAGTTTCTTAGTGTGGTGCCTAACACATTGTCAAATTAGTCTAAGAATTGTCTAATTATCTTTAAGCATTAGTAATTTGTTCAGAGCTCATTGCTAATCCTCTCCCTGTCGTCTCTCTGAATGCCTTGCCCACCAATCTTGCCTTCTTTAAAACCTTGTTTTTTCCTTTATCCTCTCCTTCTCTGTCTTTTCTTTTTTACTTTTTAAAAAAAGATTTTATTTATTTATTTGAGGTAGAATTAGAGACAATGAGAGGGGAAGACAGAGAGAACGGTCTCCCATCTGCTGGTTTACTTCCCAGATGGCCGCAATGGCAGATCCAAAGTCAGGAGCCAGAAGCCAGGAGCCTCTTCCCTGTCTCCCATGTGTGTGCAGGTGCTCAAGCACTTGGGGCATCTTCCACTGCTTTCCCAGGCCTTAGCAAAGACCTGGATCGGAAGAGGAGCATCTGGGACTAGATCCAGCACCCATATGGGATTAACCTTCTGTACTACAGTGGCGCCCCCTCTCTTTCTCTTAAGTATCTACCTCCCTTCTTTGTTCTTTCTTTCATATTGCTCTCACCTTGGGAGGAGACAGGGAGGGGAATGACAACCACAAAAAACAAAAACAATATATCCTTGGATTCAGTGTTTTGTTTTAATTCTTATCCACATATTATACTCTTTTAAAAAAGATTTATTTATTTATTTGAGAGGTAGAGTTACAGAGAGAAGGCAAGACAGAAAGAAAGATCTTCCATCCACTGGTTCACTCTCCAAATGGCCCCAACAGCTGGAGCTGGGCCGATCCAAAGCCAGGAGCCAGAAATTTCTTCCTGGTCTCTCATATGGGTGCAGGGGCACAAGCACTTGAGCCTTCTTCCACTGCTTTCCCAGGCCATAAGCAGAGAACTGGATCAGAAGAATAGCAGACAGGATAAGAACAGGGGACCATATGGGATGCCAGCGCTGCAGGAGGAGGCTTAGCCCACTGAGCCACAGTGCCAGCCCAAGGGAATATCTCTATCTTGTTCATTCAGCAAATATTTCTTGAAAACCTTTTACGCTACTTCTCTTCTGGGTGCTTAGGATATTTTAATGAACAAAATAACCAAAGATGCCTGTCTTCATGTAATTTAATGTATGGTCAGATACAAAATGAAGAATGCAGTGAAGGGGCTGGCACTGTGGTGTAGTGAGTAAAGCTGCCACCTGCGGTGCTGGCATCCCATATGGACGCTGATTTGAGTCCCAGCTGCTCTACTTCTGATCTAGCTCTCTGCTGTGGCCTGGGAAAGCAGTAGAAGGCCCAGGTCCTTGGGTCCCTGCACCCATGTAGCACACTTGGAAGAAGCTCCTGGCGCCTGGCTTCAGATTGGTGCAACTCCAGCTGTTTTGGGCAATTAGGAAGTAGACCAGAGGATGGAAGACCATTCTCTCCTTCTGTTTCTCCTTTTCTCTCTGTGTAACTCTGACTTTCAAATAAATACATAAATCTTTAAAAAAAAAAACAATGCAGCCAATACATACATTTTATTAGAGCACGATGCATTCTGTGAGGGGATAAAGAAGGAGAAATGAGGATTGGGATGATTGGTTTCAGGTCCAAACAGATTGGTTAGATAAACCATTCTAGGAAGGTGAGACATGAACAAAAACTTTGCGATAACTGGTTACAGATGCATGGTTCAGACAAAGAAGACAGCCAATACAGGGGCCTTAAAGAGAGGTGGTTTTGGTTCCCAGAGAGTGAGTCTTTCACTTTGTAGATGACTCCTCAAATATTGAAACAAAGAGCAAGGCTGGCATTGGTGTCTTGCTCAGAAGCATAGAAGTTGGCAGAAGGAAGATAAAGGATTGATTTCCCCGTGATACCTATGGATCTGTGTTGCTTAAGAAAGAATTGGATGGGCTAATATGCTGAGTCAGTGTTTGAATCACAAAAATTTCTTTTTCCTCACACAGACAGTAAACTAACCAATAACACAGTCCCACCTACTGAACTTTTGATGTTTCCTAAACACCTTTTCACCTGCATTTTAATAGACTTGTTTTCAACTAGAGGGAAAGAAAATTTCCTGGAGGCATTTGTCATTCCTTATTTCCACACAAACCTGGAGCAGACAGGAGTAAGTGAAGAAATCCATCTGCAAGTTAATCTAGTGGAACACCATTGAGTGCCATCATTTGACAGGAGCAGTAATTGGATCAAGGGGAAGTATTCAGACCTCCACTTTACAGTAAACATTCTGCCTTTCTATAATTGTGTGAGAGTGAAGGATAATAATATCAACAAAAATTCAATTAACTCTTTACTGAAAGATCCACTTGTTTAGAAGTTAATTACTGTTGATTAATTGTATTACATGTCCACACTAAGTACTTGAAATAGTTGCAACTTATTTTGGTGTGAGTCTCTAATTTGTGCCCTTTCCTCCTAATTCTTTAATCTTTTATGAATATTCTGATTTCACATTATGGTTTTGTTAACAGATCTCAAACAAGATGTTATAATTTTTGTATGAAATTGCATTTTTGTCCAA
The DNA here is from genome assembly GCF_964237555.1 of Oryctolagus cuniculus. Classification (NCBI taxonomy): domain Eukaryota; kingdom Metazoa; phylum Chordata; class Mammalia; order Lagomorpha; family Leporidae; genus Oryctolagus; species Oryctolagus cuniculus. Next base: position 15,533,317 of record NC_091433.1, read on the forward strand.
TGGTTTACTCCTTAGAGTTCATTTCTTGGAGTCAAAATTTATGAATTTATTAATAATTAAATCAGGAATCCTATAGAATGAATACATTTTGTTTATTTCAGTGAGTTAGATGAAATTGCTAGATTTCTTAATATAAATCTGCAGTTTAGAACATGATTTTCAGGAATGTGTATAATTTACTACTAATGATAAATCACATTTTTAGCAAATTAGTGTTTACATTTTCAGCCCACTGTTCTTTTTCTTTTTTTTTTTTTTTTTTTTTGACAGGCAGAGTGGACAGTGAGAGAGAGAGAGAGACAGAGAGAAAGGTCCTCCTTTGCCGTTGGTTCACCCTCCAATGGCCGCCACGGCCAGCACGCCGCGCTGATCCGATGGCAGGAGCCAGGTACTTATCCTGGTCTCCATGGGTGCAGGGCCCAAGGACTTGGGCCATCCTCCACTGCACTCCTGGGCCACAGCAGAGAGCTGGCCTGGAAGAGAGGCAACCGGGACAGAATCCGGCGCTCCGACCGGGACTAGAACCCGGTGTGCCGGCGCCGCAGGTGGAGGATTAGCCTAGTGAGCCGCGGCACCGGCCCCAGCCCACTGTTCTTTAAGTTTTATGAATATCTGCTTAGATCATGTAACAAAATCTGTGGTTGACTATGTAGATTCATAGGCCCCTTTTCTGGTTAATAGATATCTATTAAAAATAACAATGAGAATCAATCAATTTTCCAGTGTTTTTTGACATTATGATCAACAATTTAATACTAAAGTAGCAAAATGAGTTATAGTGTTGTTTATTTCAGTCTTGATATCAGGAATTATTCAGACCTCTCATGTATGCTGATAGGCTTGTTCCGTGTCATTTTTCTAACATAGTTTCTCCACATAGTTTTAGAATTGCAAAGAGGTGGGCTTAGGATTTGACCCATGCTATATCTACATTTAGGGTGTATGTCATAACAAAGTTTAAGATTTACTTATTTATTTAAAAGGCAGAGTGACAGGAAGAGAAGGAGAAGGGGGGGGGGAGAGAGAGAGAGAGAGAGAGAGAGAGAGAGAATGAATATGAATGAGAACATTCTCCATCTATTGGTTCACTCTTCAGATGGCTGTAACAGCAAGGATTGGGCCAGGCTGATGCCACAGACTCCCTTTAGGTCTCCCACATCGGGGCAGGAGCCCAAGCATTTGGGCTGTTCTGTGTTGCCTTTCCTGGTGTGTTAGCAGGAAGCTGGATTGGAAGCAGAGTAGCCAAAACGCAGACAAGCACTCTATTATGGGATGGTGGAATCACAAGCAGTGGTCTAACGTAGTATACCACTGTGCTATCCCCAACAAAGTTTTATTGAGGCTAGATTTTCAGACGAGCTTTTTCCACACTTTTAAATTGACATTCATTCAGGAATCCTTCTTTGTTTAGGATCTAGTCTGTGAAAAATATCTTTAAAAATATAGTTGAAACCACTAAGATGGAAACACAGTCTTTTTGCTGTCATGGCTTATCCTGGAGGCTAGGCAGACATGGAGACACCCTTCTGTTAAAAGTGATAATGATAGGAGTACTAAAGAGAGAAAAAAACAGATTCCTATGAGATTGGGGGAATGGAAAATCCATTTGATTATGACAATCTAGGAAGAATTCATAGAGAAATTTTCTTTTCATGGTCTTCAACATTCTGATGATATTACCCCACCCCCATCCCATTTCCCCACCCCCACCACCCGTGTGTTTTGGGGGAGGGGGGCTGTTGTCTCTCACTCTCTTCCTGCCTGCATTGAAGCAATGCTAGCAAAAAGTTTGACAGTGCCTGGGCATCTGATAGTTTACACTGAAGGGATGAACAGTCCTCAGTTTCTACCACTGAGGCAGGGAGAGTGGATATGCAGTTCCAACTCCTTTCCTTTCACTGCCAAGCTCCTCACAAATGCTTTGCATCCTCTTCTGACATCCTGTAATCTTCTCCCATCCTCTCATCTCACTTTTGGAAACCATTTTCTGAATGATTACCCTTGACTTCCACTTAGGCAAATCTAGGAACCTCTCATCATCCTAATCCTTAATCTTTGTGAGTTGATTCACTGTTGATAAACATGGCTCCTTTTTTTTTTTAACTTTTATTTAATGAATATAGATTTCCAAAGTACAGCTTATAGATTACAATGGCTTCCCCCCCATAACGTCCCTCCCACCTGCAACCCTCCCCTTTCCCACTCCCTCTCCCCTTCCATTCACATCAAGATTCATTTTCAATTCTCTTTATATACAGAAGATCAGTTTAGCATACATTAAGTAAAGATTTCAACAGTTTGCTCCCACACAGAAACATAAAGTGAAAAATACTGTTTGAGTACTAGTTATAGCATTAAATCACAATGTACAACACATTAAGGACAGATATCCTACATGAGGAGTAAGTGCACAGTGACTCCTGTTGTTGACTTAACAAATTGACACTCTTGTTTATGGCATCAGTAATCACCCTAGGCTCTTGTCATGAGCTGCCAAGGCTATGGAAGCCCCCTGAGCTCACCGACTCTGATCATATTTAGACAAGGCCATGGTCAAAGTGGAAGTTCTCTCCTCCCTTTCAGAGAAAGGTACCTCCTTCTTTGATGACCCATTCTTTCCACTGGGATCTCACTTGCGGAGATCTTTCATTTAGTTTTTTTTTTTTTTTTTTTCCCCAGAGTATCTTGGCTTTCCATGCCTGAAATACTCTCACGGGCTTTTCAGCCAGATCCGCATGCCTTAAGGGCTGATTCTGAGACCAGAGTGCTGTTTAGGACATCTGCCATTCTATGGGTCTGCTGTGTATCTCACTTCCCATGTTGGATCATTCTCTCCCTTTTTTATTCTATCAGCTAGTATTAGCAGACACTATTCTTGTTTATATGATCCCTTTGGTTCTTAGTCCTATCATTATCATCAATTGTGAACAGAAATTGATCACTGGGACTAGTGAGATGGCATTGGTACATGCCACTTTGATGGGATTGAATTGGAATCCCCTGGTAAAACATGGCTCCTTAAAACCTGTCTTCCTCTTAGGATGATATTTTTCATTTATCTTTTCTTTTGTTTAAACCTGAAAGACAATTTTCTCTTCTACTATAATATGTTTGTGGAAGGCAAGGAAACATGGTTAATTTTCATTTTCTATAATTCCTACTCCACAGTAGGCAAGAATTTGCAGGTTAATTTGAGGAGGAATTAATACTGGTTGTGATCATTAGAGGTTATTGATTATAGAATGGGTAAGTCGTGTTGTAAGAAATATCACATGCGTGTCTATCATTTAAGTCTAATTAAGTTTTATTTAAAGTCCACATCCTATGATGTAGATTGGAAATTAATCTCATTATGATATTTTCCTAGTTCCCATAAGAATGGAAGGTATTGAGTACTACCCAAAAAATGTCAGTGCTTCTTTTTCAGTTCAGTCTTTCTTGGTCACTACTCATTTATTTTTGTCCAAATCACCCTGGGTCTTTGAAAATGTGTGACCCTTTGGCTCTGTGCCTCAATTAGGCCACAGGAATTTTGCCAAGGCTGAGAATTGAAGTATCCAGGCCAGTGCACTATTGCAGACTGACTTCTTTACCCTGGGGAGGTCCTGCTGCTTCCAAGGGTTGCTTTAAGGTCCTTTGGCATTTTTCTCATGTGGAGAAAAAATTCTTATATCTGTGTGACTGTTTTTTTTATTTATATTTTTTTATTTGACAGGTAGAGTTTACATACATTGAGAGAGAGAGAGAGACAGAGAGAAAGGTCTTCCTTCCGTTGGTTCACCCCCCAAATGGCCACTACGGCTGGCGAGCTGCACCGATCCAAAGCCAGGATCCGGGAGTTTCTTCCTGGTCTCCCATGTGGGTGCAGGGGCCCAAGCACTTGGGCCATCCTCCACTGCTATCCCAGGCCACAGCAGAGAGCTGGATTGGAAGAGGAGCAACCAGGACTAGAACCCGGTGCCCATATGGGATGCTGGCACCGCAGGCAGAGGATTAACCTAGTGAGCCAGGGCGCTGGCCCCTACTCTATCTAGACAGCTTCTCTAATGATTCTTTGTCTTCTCCCTTGCTGTTCTTGATCCTCCTGGCTACATGAAGTCAGCATTCTGAAAAGAAACACTTTAAGAGAAAGATGTTTGTGGGCAAATTCTGCATTTGCCTTTACAATGCAAGAATTCTTAGCCTAGACTCTGTTGACATTTTGGACCAGATAATTCTTTGCTATGCTGGGGGCTATTCTGTTTCTTGTGGGATTGCTAGTAACATCCTTTGCTGTACTAGCTGTAAACCAGAAGCATCTTCAAATTGTGACAAAATGCCTCCAGACATTACTAAATATCCACTTATTGGCCAAACTGTCGCTGGTTGTGTACCACTGTTATAATCTAAATTCCATGAGATATGAAAGGTTCACAATAAATAATGTGGAAACAAATATATATTTGAATGATATCATTTCTTATTCTTCTGAAAAAAATCAAATTCCATTTGTATGGCAGTAGAAGGGGATGGGTACTAATGTGTTGGCAAGATGTATTTGCCATTGTACAGAACACTATGAGAGGATTTCCCGTGGGGGTTTTTATTGGTTAGTCAAAGAGGGTGGGTTTTAAGCCCACATTTATCTAACCTCAGAATTCAGGTACTTTGTCTGCTACCATAACATTATATTGTTGGATCTGATGTTGCTAAATATTTTAATGCATCATTATAAAGACTACTTTCTTTGATTTAGTTTGTATTGTGATATTTTGTAGTGGGCACCATGTAACAGGGAAGAATTTTCTTCACTAACTATAAGTCAAAATGTGAAATGTCCATAAAATCAGTTCATGCAAATTTCAATAGTAAGAATGTCAGAAATTCTACCTGCATAGAAACATCAGGCTTACCTCAAAGCCTGTGCAGCTTATTATTTTTGTTAGATTCTAATTCTTTTAGGGCAAGGAAGCCACTGACAAAGAATGTCAAAGAGTTGTGAGGAACAGTGGAGAATGCCAAGAGTTTCTAAAGAAAAAATAGTCTATAGCAAAGACTAAACACCTCAAACAACAAATAAACAGCTCAAAACTGCAAATGGTGGAAATGCAGCCAGAGTGAGGGATGAAGTAAGGGAAGTGAAGCTGCGGATGGTCAGGGGCCTAGCTGCGGACTCTGATACTGATGACATTGGACTATACTAATGACATTGGACTATACTGATGACATTGGACTGTATTTGCTAAGCCACTGGAGTGTCATGGAAGGATCTGAAGCAGTAGCATCACTTTATGAGCACATTTTTGTTCAGAAAACAATACAAAACCATAGGACTATCTAACTGTGAGGATTGACTTTGAGTTAGCACAAACCTGTAGTGAAGAATGAAGATGCTGCTGCTGTAACCCAATCGAAACAGGTGAGGTCCTGTACCCAGCAGTGCCAGGGGTGGCTTTTTAGTTACTTAGTAATTTTTTTTCTAGTTCAGAACTTCTGAAACTGTAATATATATATATATCCAAATCTCCTGTTGAAACGCAAGTTCTGATATGGTAAGTTTGGATGCCCAAGACTCAGTATTTGTGACAAGCTTCCAGATAGTGACAAACTTTTAATTCATGGACAGTGCTGTGAGTAGCCAGGTCCCAAATGCCAGTGTTGGATTCTGGGAGAATCAGTTAATTGTCTGTAATGTTGAAGATGTGGTCCCAGTGGACTGGTGGACTGGGGAACAGGTGCTCCATGGTTGGATGGAGCCCATTTGCCTGCTTCTCTATTAACTACCTTCTTATGTGGCCCCACAGAGTGATGTCTGCACTTCCAGGAGCTCATCCTCTCAGTTGTATAGAAGTAAATCACTCGCCATTTTCCAGAAGTCCCAGTGGATGTAATCATTGTATGCATTGGTTCCAAAAATCCCTATGTCTGCTTCTAAATAATCACTGTGGCAAAAGACTGTGAGTTCCAATAGTCCAGTCTGGGTTTACCCATTCCCGGAATCACTGGTTAAGTCAATTATATCTGAAGTGCTTGGTCTGATGATAAAGGGAGAAGGATGCCATTCCCAAGGAGGAAAATTAGGGTGCTGAGCTGGAAATGTGATTGGATTCATACCGTGTATAGAATGTGACCAGAGTTTTCTAAATGGTCTTGATTCCTTAGAAATTATTTTCATGGTATCCAGTTTTTTGGTTTTTGGTAGTTAAGTCCACATGACTAAGATTTATGACCTGAGGCTCATGTTTGATACAATGGTTAATAGGTCAGTTAGGACACCTGCATCCCGTATCCAAATGCCCTGAGTCCTAGTCCTGGCTTTGTTTCCAATTTCAGCTTCCTGTCAGTGCACACCATGGAGGCAGCTGATGAGGATTCAAGTATTTGTGTGCTTACCAGCCCAGTGGGATATGTTATTGAGTTCTGGGCTGTTTGGGGAATTTGGGGAGTGAACCAGCAGATAGAATATTTCTGTCCATTTCTATTTCTCTGTTTACCTTTCAAATGATAATATAAATTGTGTCATTACCATTTTGATAAAATAATACATATACATTGAAAGAAAGTAGTATTTTTTTTTATTCTTAAATAGCTGTCATCACTTCCTAATGGGGTTATGTGCATCTATTGGGCCCTGTACAAATTCTTGACCTCAAATTATGATTGGATATGACCAGTCTCATTTCCTGTTCTAAATGTATTTTTATGTAATAGGTCCACTTTTTCCTAAGAGAAAGCACTAAAAACTAAGCTTTACAAAGATATATCATCAAAAGGACTGTTGTGTAAGCACTAGATTTCTTGGAACCTTCAGTTCCAAGTTGTTGATATGGCCTCCAATGCATATTGAGATGACTGTGTTTCCTTAGAAATTTTAAAATACCATGAGTCCATGTGAATTCCTAGAGTTGCCTTTGTGCACAAACTGGGAATCATAGTCTTTGTATTTGAATTCTGCGTAGAGATGGAGGATGCACCACTGACTCTATGAATCAAGTTCAGGTGCGTCTGGGCTGCTGGGGAAGCTAATAAGCATGATTATGATTCCTGCTGCAGTCAAAGAGCCAAAGTGCTCTTCAGGATGTTGTACATCTTTCCCGTCTCTTTAAGAGAATAATAACCTGTGTTTACTCAGGTACTGCACAGCTTCACAGTGCAGTATTCCACTTTTTTAGAAAAAAGGTTTAAATGGAAAGCGAGAGTGCACATGTCCCCATCTGATGGTTCAGTTTTAAAGTCCCTGCCATGACTGGTGCTAGACCATGAACAAGGAACTCAAACTATGTCTCTTAGGTGGTTGGCAGAGACCCAAGCACTTGAGCCATCACTTGTTCATTCTCAGTATCTATATTGGCAGGAAGCTGGAATCAGGAGCCAGAATTGTGAATTAAATCCAGAAACTCTGTTGTGGGATGCAGGTGTCTTAACTATTAGGTCAAATGCTGACTCCCTATTTTACTGTTTGATCTTGTGAGTCCTGAATCCTTATAATTGATGCCCTCTGTGGAATAGATTATCTAATGTTTGTACTTTGTACATGACTTTGCATTTAAATTGCAACAGGACTGATACTTTGTTTTCTAAATTTGAGATCATTCATGTATTGGCATAAAAGATTGAGAGATAGGCATCAGGTATTCATTAAAATTGCAAAATCTCTGAAGCTTAAGTCCTTGCCCCTCTAAACTTAAATATTTATAACTTAGCTTAAAGTAAGGACAGAGTGGAGAATGTTTTTTTTTCTCCAAAAGTGATTTTTTTCTTAAAACAGTTGATATATTTTCTCATTGATTATGGTTTTCTTTTTGCTGGTTGTTTATTTAATGCTCTACTGTCAGTATCCTCCAGCCCAATTTTACAGTAATTTACATGTGCTCTTGAGCCTTTAGATTTTCCAAATCATGCACGAGTTCTACTTCACTGTAGACAATAATATTTCTATCTCCCTGGAGATAAGGAGATATATTTCAGATATCATACAATATCATTATAACATCATTATATCACTCATTTCATAAGATCCCTCATCCTCTGATGGAGTTATCATTCTTACTTGTTATGCAGAATAATCTATGTTACACTGTCTTCCCAAAGTCCAGAAAATCAAACGGATAGGGAAGATTAGGTATGCCATTCTTAAGTGGCTATTTAACACTTTTTTAACGTTAAAAATGGGAAGCTCCTAAGAATTACTCAGTTGCTATAGAAATATGGAAGCTTTTCTCCTTGAATATTCAAATAATTCCAAATTTATTTATAAAAAAGTAATTTTAGAATGCTTAGTTTTAAGCAACATTAATTTCTAATAAGATTTAATATTGCAAAAGATGATTTGAGAAGTATTAACTCAACATTTGCAGTTGTTTACAGTACACCCTGAACACACAGCCTCACTGGGTGATTGTGAGACTTCACATAGTCTTTTTCTTAAATGGCATAAACATTGCTTGGCTATAACGTGCAGTTTTGACATTATGATATTTTAGGACATGTGTTAGTAATACATGTCTGTGAAGCCCTATCGTGTCACATAAACAATAGTATTTTAATGAGGTGTTGAAAAATATTCCAGCTTAAGCAGCGGAGTTTATGATATCAGTGTCAGCAGAGTTGTAGAAGTGGTAATGCAGTTTGTTTTGATGGTTGCCTTTCCGATGGGGACTCATCTCGGCATTTGTTCTTGATTGGCATATGACAGTCATAGGCCTGGGTTCTGTTGGGATTGTGTTTTTTTAATCATGCAGAAACTTGAATTTCCCTTATAGAGTGAGAATGGCATTGCATCTGGTGCTTGTTGAATGCATTCTCATTTATGCTGGCAAAATGTCAGTTCTGTACGCCTCTATGTATGTTGATTTTCCTTTTGTAGAGTCATTTTTCTCTTAGCATTCTAATGATTGATTGAACTACTGTGGTATAGCAGTACTTAATGTGTCACTTGTTGAACTGAAAATCAGCACTCTCACTCATCACACAATGCTAGTCATCACCAGTTGAACCTGTCACTCTTGCTGATTGTGCAGAATAAAGCCACTTCTCACCTTTAATTTTCTGCAGTATAAAAGGTATAGTTCATGTATTTATGTTAATATTTTAACAGACATTTTTACATCAACATAGTGTTTATCAAGGGTTAAAATGCATTTCACCCAGATTTATAGAAGCAAAAAGAGAAGTTTGCTAATGTATAACATTTTAACATTAACAAACTTAAGTTTGTTAATGATATTAATCACCAAAGTTAGAAATTTTGTACATATAAATATATCAAATTGGGCAAACAATATTTACAGTTTTGGCTGTGGATAGGAAGCATTAACTTCTTTAAATTTACTAGTTCTCTAGGCATATTAAACTTCATGGTAGATGTTGGATATTTTGTGAAATATTCAAGAAATATTTAATTCAATAAAGCAACTTACAATAATATAGGAAAATAAACACACCTGCAAAATAAAATCTCTTGTTGTATGGTTAAGAGACGCCTTTGAAAATGGCAACATAATAGACAGAAGCATCAGATACATTTTCAGAGTGTATCTCTGAGTATATTACATCTTGCCTTTGTTCTAGATTAGAGGCTGGTTTAAATTTGAGGTAGGAAAGATAGGATTGCATTGATTTCAATTTGGGATGCATTCTTAGAAGTTGAAGAATTTCATGTTTCTTGCAGGGAATTAACATTGGGAAATGCAAAGCATTAGGCTTTCATGAAAGCTAATTGTTTAACTTTGTAGGAAAAAAAACTTTTGTTGTAAAGTGTGACAAAGTTGTACAACATAACCATAATTAAATTATTTTGTTGTGAACTTAAAGACATATAATGACAATGGTGTGAAACTTCATTATAATATAATAAAGATTTCTACTGTATCCAGGTATGTTAAAAAAAAAAAAAAAAACTCTGTGAATTGCATAACTATAAAGCCAGGACACAAGGCAAATAATGCAGGAATATTTAGGGGGGAGCATTTTTCTGAGGCACAGGCATCCTTTACTAAGGTGTATTATTTATCAGGAGTTTTCCTTGCACTTTGAGAGTGCAGGTAAGGGTGTCAGAACCTTTTGGATCCTACATTCAGCTGCATCTGCAGCTGCAGATAGTGTCCTGTCTTAGAAGGTGGTTTCTTAGTCTTTTCTTGTGCCAGATAAGAAATCCTTAGAGAAGAGAATTATTGTCATATCTTTACATCAGAAAACTAGAACAACATTTCTTTTTTTAATATTTTTAGTATGGATTCTAAAGAAATGTTGTAGTGCAATTTAGTTTGTGCTAAACTGAAGTTACTAAGATTTTGGTAATACTGAACATTTAACTTTGGAAAAAGATGGGAATCAGAATAATATGTACTTTCCGTAACTTAAAAATAATCGTGCTCATTGCAAAGTATAAAATGATCAGTTGTGCTAAAATTATAAGAAATTACAAAGACAAATGAACATTGTGTTAGGAATGACTCAAATATCTTCTCAATGGTGGCTAAAATTTATAATGATTTCTTTGCATTTGTCCTCCAGTTAAATACCAGGCAAACCTTATTTTATTATTTTTGTGTATTGCATAAAATCATTCAATGCAACATTCAAATCGAAAAGTGGGGTTTTTTTTAACCTTCTCTTTCTGGAAAAAAAATCAAATATTTATTAACTGCTTTCTATTGTTGTCTCCCTCTATGGAAGGTAATTTGTGGTCAGTGGAGCCCAGCAGGGAAGCTCCTTCTCCTCCAGATGGCTGTGACATTTGAGAAAACCTTAGAGGATTAAAGGCACTCTCCTCTAGTGAGCACTCAGTGCAAAGCCCTGACACAGTCTGACAGTCCTAATCTGGGTCCTCAGCTGATTGGATGACCAAGGGCACAAAATTCTCATCCAACTGTGCAGTCACCACGCTCATTGTTAGGGGTACTAAAAAGGCTCCAAAGTTTTGGTGAACATTTTAAATGAAGATATGTAAAGGTTTTCAGAATGCAATGTGTTTAGAAAGCATCATAGAGGCACCTTGGATGGCCCAGAAAAAAAAATGCCTTGGCAATAATTTTATATGAATGAGCAGAGCATCCTATATATGTCTTTACTCTTTATGAAGTAGGGCTTGCAAGCAATCTGAATGAGTAAATGATAAACTATAGAAATTTATCTCAGTGGACAAATCTGATTATGTATGGTAAACATCTGAAATACGATGTCAGAATTAATACAGTGGCTTTCTGAATTTTGAAGAAAAACCATGTTTGAAAAAATTGGATATGTGGGACAAGTGTAAAAGAAGAAATAGTTCTTTATTTTTAGACTTGTTTTTATTTTGTCAATTATTGTTGAAAATAATTAAAAAGATACCTTTTCCTAATTTTTTAGCTTGTTGAAATTATCAAGTTTAAGTAAGGTGATTTTATTGATCTGGAATTTTAATTATATCCACGGTAGCTTCCAACATTACCATGGCAACAGGTGTGTAATTATGAACTGTACACATAGCTTCAATGTGTAGTGCATTTCTTCTGGCTGAATGAATATTAAATCATACTGTTTAACACCTCCTTTACCAGTAAACAGATAAGGCTTTGGCCCTGGGCTGTCAATTGATCCTGCTTCTAGTGCAGAGCCACTGAATGAGATAATTTATGTCTTTGAGGACTTTCTGATTTTATTGGCTCTTGACAGAATATCTAGTTTTATTTTACTTAATGAAAAAAAAAGATATGCTTGGTTACTATGAACATTTCCTTTTGTAGAATTTTTTCCAAGAGAATATATCACTTATTGTTTCTGTTTTCAAGGTGTGTGTTTCAAGATGTTATTGTATGAAGAAGATATTTTCTGAAGAACATCTTGTGCTTTAAGTATTGCTTTTCCTAACAAATGCAGGTGACCTTTGTATGAAGCCTATATGGAATTAAATCTTTTAATTAAAACATGAATATAATATCTTAATATCAACTGAAAAGATAATACAGTCCACGATTTTTAAGTGAAGACCAAACTTTACATTGTTTCTAATATTCCAGGGAGTCTTTTCAGACAAGTCTCTACTTGCATAGAAGCAAGATATGATTATCTGGATATCGGATTATCTTTTACCTATCTATATATCTTATTGACATAAAACTCAAATTTTTACTTAAGTATCTAATGAAACAGATAACAGTCTACTCACTGCTGCTGCTACTGTTGTTAGGTTGAATACTGTTTAATCACTAAATCTGAGATATACATTGGATTGCTAGAGTAAGGCTTTTAAGGAGCTAGCATTCTAACAAATACATTTAAGATACTCATAGTAAGTAGAGCTGCTAATAATGTTAAAGAAGAAATAAGCTAAATTATTACAAATCTGTGTGTATCTTTTCATTGTGTAGTTTCTGTCTTTAGTGGACATGTTGTTCTGGAATGCTGCTCAGTAACTTGAAATCATTCAACGATTTCAATGTTATAACAAAAGCCAGCATGGGAAGACATACTCATATTTAAAACTTGGAGTCTAGTCACTTGAATTTCCATTATAGATGAAGTGTGTATGATGCCATCCTCTATTCCTCCTCTCCACCTAGTCGAAATATCCCGGAATGTGATAGCATGTAAATGCCAGTTTGAATTTGGTATGTTTCCATTTTCAAGCTGAGACAGGTACTAAAGGTGAGGTTACCAGTGATACAAGTTCATATCACCAAGTTATATATTGCTGTGTAGTAAACCGTAGCCCATCGTGTAGACTGGCAACTAGCAAAAAGGTGAATGTTGTATTCATAGAACCAGGTTAACGTTCCTGAAATAGTGTCCAATTCATTGAAAACCATTAAAAAACATGGAAAATCTACTGATATTGTTTGGGCTTGTTTCTCCACTTTCTCTCTGGAAGTCATTTACTCTAGTTCATATTTAAACTTTTTTCAAAATTTATTTTAAAGAAAGGATAAGCACACACTCTCGGTGTGTTTCTGCAGACTCCCCTTCAATGGATCTTTGCCAGTGTCAGCCATTGTTTCAGTTGCTTGTGGCTGCTCAACTGTGCAAGGTTGCTTGGAAACGCTGCTTCCTCAGTGCGAGCTCTCCAGCCACTTCCCATTCCTCCTGGTCAAGGGCTTAAGGATTCAGAGACTCCAGCCACTGGTGTTCCTTTTTAAAATCTCCTTAGTAAATGAGTGATCTTGTAAATGAAGAGAATAGAAAAACAGCTTCCCAGTGTATAGGGGCATGCCAGCTTAAAATGAACCAAAACAGAAACTTTTAAAAACAACTTTTAAATTGTTGTTAAAGTTAAAACACATTAAACATGTTCTTCACAAATAAACTTGATTTAAAATTTTGTTAAATTAGCCTTTGCCCAAGTGTGGTGTAAATTTGGAAATATTTTAAAGTAACATCTTACCACAGTCCTTGGCCTGGAAATTTGGTGCTATTCCCATCAAAGTTATATTAGATTCTCATTATCTCTATAATTGAGAAAGGTTGAAAGTCAGATACATTGATTTGGGATTTTAATGCTTTTATTAAGTTTTTAAAATAATTACTATTATTAGATAAAAAGAATGTGATCACTATTCACTTTTTCCCATGGTTAAACTTATTTGAGTTAGTCTTGAGGGATTTAAGATTAAAAAATGGTGTTTTTTAATCCATAAACTGTACTTTGGAAATTTATATTTACTAAATAAAAGTTTAAAAAATGGTGTTTAATAATACTGGATCAAATGATCAGCTAGCTGCTGAGTCGTTTTCTCTTTTAAAGTATAACTCACTCACTTCAATGGAAAAGGAACTGAAAATGTCTGTGAAATAGGCAGGTTTTTTTTTTTTTTCTTTTTCTCACTATTAGTCCAAATACTTAATGCTGAAATCTTAAAATGGGATTATTATATCATTGTGCACAAGTTAAATATATGCCATAGATAATACCTCGAAACTCTAACGTTGAAGGAAAAATATTTTGAGAAGTAATCGTAGGTAGTTTTCAGCTTTTTCTTTTGTTATTAATGCTTTCAAATTATTGGCTTGTGATATAGGGCATGAAAAGAAAGATGTGTTCTGTAGCCTTTGGAAGGCTTATTATCATCAGCTGTGGATTACCTGACCTTAAAAGTAGTTAGGCTTTGGTCCCTCCCTCAATGGTTCTCCTCCCGCAATGTACTTCAAGTTTTGACTATACAAATTGTTACTGCCTCAGACATACTCTATTGGTAGATTACACAGATTAAATGGTTATTAAATACTGAAACTTCTCTAGGAAAGTAAGTACTTTCAAATTCAAATTCATTCAAATACTTTCCTCTAATTTACTTATTTAAAGAATTAACTGATGTGTGGATTTTAATTGTTAAAGAGAAGCATTTTAGGTTTATTTACAATACTAATTTTTAAATTATTGTGTGAGCTGTGGTTGGTTTAATGGTTTGGATTTCTTAAGTTGTTTCTGAAGTTAAGAATTAAAACCGTTTATCAAGAAAATCAGTTATATTTCTTCAGTTTCTCTTTTCTTCTATAAGCCCATGTTTACCTTCGCATAAATCACTGGATTTACTGGTCGATTACTGGTAAAATTTTTTCAGTTAAATCTCAGATATAACAAGTGGTTGGACTGGTTTTATTACTTAGTTCTTGGGGGCAAAGGAGAAAAATAGGTAGTGTAGAGACATATTGCTATATCATTGGGCATTTACTATATTATTAATGCAAAGCAACCTAATGAATAGAAACTAGGTGTTTTCATTGATATCAAGGTGGAAAACTGATTTTCATGTGAATTTAAATTGGTAAGGCAGGTGGAATATCAAAATAAGCTTATAATGATGATTTTGAAGAAATTGCCAAGAAAAAAAATGGTGAGAGAGAAAAGCTTAAGTATCCACACTGTGTGAGACAGGCTGTCTCCAAGGTGCTTTACATATTTTACCTCACTTAATCCTAGGAACAGCCCTAGGACTGAGCTAGCATTGTTCCCATTTTACAAACTGAGAAACTCATGCTTACTGAGGTTTAATTAAACTCAGATTTCTCCAAATCGTTTCTAATTCCAGAGGATATATTTTTTTCCTAAGACCTCTACCTTCCTAATTAATACAGGAACCAATGATATTGCCAGTGGCCTGTAGAGTGATCACCTTTAGGCTAACCACAAAATGCCAGGGTTTTGGATTGCTCAAATAAGCAATGCACTGAAGAATAATGTACTCAGTTTGTGAAACAACAACATCTAGAGCACTATTAATGTTCCTGTAAAATTCTAATCCACTGTGGTAATTGTGAAAGCAGAGTATAGTGTACTATGCTAGCACAGATGGCCACTAAGGAGGTGCCACTGGGTAGGGTCTGAAGGATGTGTTCACCAAGGAGGTGAACTTCCGGTAGGTGCAAAGACACAGATGGGTTGGTGAGGGGCTCCATGCTCCATACAAAGAATCAGAATGTGTTGTGCTGAGTTGGCAACAGTGTCTGCTTGGGTTCCAAGATCCAGTATCACAAAGCACTTTGCATGACATGCTGTTATTTGGATTCCACCTTGAAGTGATATACAAAGAGAGAAAGGGGCAGAGTCCCTTTTAGAGAGGGCAAAGTGCTTGCTTCCTCCCAGAGGCTGCCTGTGGCAACATTGAGGTTTTTAGCATGAGCATGGGCTAGACAGGATTACCGATCCCCACTCTTCTGTGGGTTTTTATTTTATCTTGAACAGGCTGGACAGGGTTACAATTCCAGCCTTCTGATGGGCTTTGTTCTTGCCTTTGATTGGTTGTTACTCCAGCTCCTGATTGGTTGTTATTCTAGCCCTGTAATTGGTTGTTAGCAGTTATTCTGCTTCTCCCCTGATTGGCTAATCTTGGTAGGCACTTTTGTGTATAAAAGATCCAGCACTGGCAAGTTTCCCAGGCAGCTCCTCCCTTGGAGTCCCCCTGTTGATGGCTGCGGCAGGAGGCTTCTCACTATTGATTGCTTCCTTGCTCTGCAGAAACTTCTGAGTTGTGTATAATCTCATCTGTCAAATTTTGCTTTTGTTGCCTGTGCTTTTGGGGTCTTACCCAACAAAAAAATCATTCCATACACCAGTTTCTTCAAGTGTTTTCCCCAGGTTTCCCTCTAGTAATTTCATAGTTTTATGTCTTATATTTAGGCTTTTGATCCATCTTGAGTTAATTTTTCTTTTTTTAATTTGGGCTTTCTGCATATCTGTGTTTGGTTTTTGAGTTTTAGAAAATATATGAATATGAGGCAGCTGTTGAGAAGAAAGAGTGTTTAGTAGCAGCACAGTGGATAAAGGTGTGGTTCCTAGGTTTGAATATGAAGAATGAAGGATTCTTCATGTTCTCTCTCAGCTATGACCACTTGACAGGACTCTCTTTCCTCCCTCTTGGTTTTATTTATTTATTATTATTTTTTTTTGACAGGAGAGTGGACAGTGAGAGAGAGAGAGACAGAGAGAAAGGTTTTCCTTTTTGCCGTTGGTTCACCCTCCAGTGGCCGCCGCGGCCAGCGCACTGCGGCCGGCGCACTGCGCTGATCCGATGGCAGGAGCCAGGTACTTCTCCTGGTCTCCCATGGGGTGCAGGGCCCAAGCACTTGGGCCATCCTCCACTGCACTCCCGGGCCTCAGCAGAGAGCTGGCCTGGAAGAGGGGCAACCGGGCCTCCCTCTTGGTTTACTCAAGCCCCGTTGAAAGATAGGTAATGACAGGAAAATTTCATATCTACTTATCTTACTCTCTGCATTAAGTCCTCACATTAATAAAAATGTCCAACAAATATCAAATGTCTATTATCTGTCCCTTTTAATTTTATTCCTCCTTTGTAGAAAACTGAACAAAGGATTGCTTATATGTTACTGGGGAGTTTTACCAGTGACTGAAAGTAAGAGATAGGACATTTGCCATTGTGGCTAGCTTTCCTCTTGGGACTTGTGAAGATGCAGCATCACACTTCATTTCAGAAACATCCACAAGGTGGGGGGTGGGGGGGTTAAATAGGAGGAGAGCCTTGGGAATTCAGCTCAAGGCTGTAGACCTTCCTTTGGATATGTTATTTTTTAAAAATTTCAAAGACTTATTTTATTTATTTGAAAGGCAAAGTTACACAGAGGCAGAGAAAGAGAGAGAGAGAGAGAGAAAGAGAGAGAGAGAGAAAGTCTTCCATCTGCTGGTTCACTCCCCAAATGGCTGCAACCTGCAACAGCCAAGGTTAAGCTGATCCAAATCCAGGAGCCAGAAGTTTCTTCTGGGTCTTCCATGTGGGCGCAGGGGTCCAAGGACTTGGGTCATCTTCTACTGCTTTCCCAGGCCGTAGCAGAGAGCTGGAGCAGAAGTGGAGCAACTGAGACTCGAACTGGCGCTCATTGGGATGCCAGCACTGCCAGTGGTGGCTTTACCTGCTCTGCACCAGCCCCCAGATATGTTATTTTAAAAAGAATAGAGAGGGGAAGAAAGGGAAGGAGGAAAGAATTAAAGGAAAAAGAGATATTTGAAAAGCATAACACATTTTCCTATTAAAGCATATTCAGTGAAAGTAAATCCTAAAATTCTTCAAGTTCTATGAAGTTGGGGATTTGTTTGGACCTTTAGCATAAATTGCGGATGATGATTTTCAGCATTGACTCAAATATACTATCCATGATATTTTTCATTTTCTATTTTTGTCTCTTTGCCTATTTAATTCTGCTGTTGTATCAAGAAAGACATTTTCAAAACAAATGGCTGATGTTTCCTGATTAATAGTACTTTGCAAGAGGAAGCCCAATTAGTGTTTACTTGTCCTGTGCTACCTCCCTTCCTTCTGTCCTCCTTGGAATGGCATCTTCTCTGGGGCAAGAGACAATGCCCAGAACTTAAGGACATCAGGATTTCTCTTGGAGTTTTAAACCATCATGTTAAAAAGTGGTTCTACTTCCTTAACTTAAACCTTTGGGTGGAACATAGAGTTGGTCAGTAGTGGACAGTAAGTGAGGGAGGAGCAGCATCAGAGAAAGCTAATGAGGGCTTAGCGTCCTTCAGAAGTGGCAGGTTGTGGTCACTAGTTTTACTGCATTGTGCAGATTTAGATGCGGTGTGGAAGGATTAGCTTGTTTTCTGTGTTTAATATTCTGTTCAGGTTTATAAACTCAAAATGTTATGTTTTAATATTTTGTAAACATTCCTTGTTAGCTTCTAGCAATGTGTATATTCTCTTAAAAATGCAGTAGGTTTTATAGTTAAATCCATATCTATGTACAAATGCATATGCTTCATGAAACTTAATCTTGAAGATTTTGGTTTCTTGGTTAGCTTTATAAATTACTACACCTTAGCCAAACCCTTCTGCCATAGAACTTAACTGTTGTCTGTGTTATTTTTTCTTATTAAAATGTTTTCTTTAAAAATTCATTTTCCATGAGGAATGAAAATATTTAAAATGGAGCTTTAAAAATTTATAAATTGCTTTACGACTCCATCTGTAGTTTATGTACACCTTCAAATACTGAAACAATACCAGAAGTATGGCCCATTGAACCGTGATAGTAAAATAAATAAAAATAAAACCTAGAAAAAGATTCAGCTTTTGATGTTTAATTAAAACTATATGTTCTTAAATAGGTATTTTACAGTGACTTTCATGAAAAAGTAAATATAGACTAATCATTGTATTAAAACAAGAAAAACAAATAATTTTTGTGTTATTTTCTTTAATTGAAACATATGGATGATCTTTAACATATGTAGTAAAAAAAAAATGCTTTAGCCAGAGTGCCATTTTGTAAACAAAATAAAAAATAGACTTCAATAACATTCAGAGAAAATTTCACTTATCCTAGTATTTCTGCCATATCATAATTATTTTTGCAGACAAGAGGAATAAGTTGGAGAGAATTTACATCTATGTTTGCTTAATTTTTTTTTCTGTCATTAGGTTTCACTTCTCTCCCATGTTAATATGTGGAAGTAGAGCCACCTGTTTTCCATTGGGCTTTCAGTTTAGGTAAATTGTACAACACAGCCATGTATTCCTAATCAGAATGTTCTGGAAATCTGAAGTGAGTTAATGATGACAATAATTAAAAAAACCTACAGTCTGTAAAATGAATTCCAGGAAGACATCTCTATCCCCCTAAAAAAGAAGAAATCTAGGAACAGACACACAGACCTCCTGTGCAGACTTAAAAAGCCTTGTGAACCAGGTTTATGGATAAAGAAATCAGTTGACATTCATATGGGTGTGGAAGGAGAATATTTAAATGTAAACATAGACATATGTAACAGAGACAGTATGTATTTTCCTGCAACAAATCAGAATAGGTCAGTATAGAGAGATGTTTTTAATAGGCTGCCTTCAAAAGGACTGTTGTGAATTGTGGAAGGTGGAAGAAAAGTGTTCTTGCTCATAATATAGCAAAGCTGTTTTGAAGCAATGTTTCCTGGTTTCTATTTTAAGTTACCAATAGGGAAAGTTATTTTCTTGTATATGTGTCAAACAAATCAGATCGGAAAGGCCATCTACAATTGATTTTTCTACTTGAAAGGAACAAGGAAGGGAAAGTTTATCTTTGCTCTCCTCCATCAGGGTATTATGCCTATCAGCTTGTGTGCGAATGATTTATTCTGAAAAGAAAACTTTCTACTTAGAGAAATTCTGGGATGGAATGATACATCCAGAAAGCCAGTTTTCTGCAACCTGTCTCCCTGTGCAGA
The DNA here is from genome assembly GCF_964237555.1 of Oryctolagus cuniculus. Classification (NCBI taxonomy): domain Eukaryota; kingdom Metazoa; phylum Chordata; class Mammalia; order Lagomorpha; family Leporidae; genus Oryctolagus; species Oryctolagus cuniculus. The sequence continues at coordinate 15,552,932 of NC_091433.1, forward strand.
AATACACATAAGCATCAGTTTTCTTTTTTTTCTTTTTTTTTTCTTTTTTTTATTTTTTGACAGGCAGAGTGGACAGTGAGAGAGAGAGACAGAGAGAAAGGTCTTCCTTTTGCCGTTGGTTCACCCTCCAATGGCCGCCGTGGCCGGCGTGCTGAGGCCAGTGCACCGCGCTGATCCGATGGCAGGAGCCAGGTACTTATCCTGGTCTCCCATAGGGTGCAGGGCCCAAGGACTTGGTCCATCCTCCACTGCACTCCCTGGCCACATCAGAGAGCTGGCCTGGAAGAGGGGCAACCGGGACAGAATCCGGCGCCCCGACCGGGACTAGAACCCGGTGTGCCGGCGCCACAAGGCGGAGGATTAGCCTAGTGAGCCGCGGCGTCGGCCTAGCATCAGTTTTCAACAGTGGTTCCAATAATTGAAAATAAATGTCTGCTGTTTAGGCTAGCTAGACACCCACCCACTAGTTCTCTCCTACAAAAGGGAAAAGAAAGCTGGATTTCTCATTTCATCATTTTTCATGTAATTAAGGGTAATATGTAAAACTTAAGAAAAACTTAAGTCACATGAAACTGTGTAATTAAAAATGAGGCAATGACCATAATAACTCAGTAGCTCTTAGCTTACCTGATTTCCCATTAGTCCAGAGTTGGGGAGTCCCTCTTTCCTCCACATGCATTTATGTAATCTTTGTCAAAGGAGATGATTAGCTTTCAGAGGCCACGTTTCCTCTCCTGAGCAACTGCTGCTGAGGAAAACAGACTGTTCAGATAGGATAGGCCTAGGTCATCGGATCATCCCTGTGGCCCAGGCGTGGATGAAGGGCAGTAGTTGATAACTTACCAGAGCCACATGGATTGGGGGAGAATGCCAGGAAAGCAAAATGGTAGGTATTTTTGCCAGATCTTCTCTCTCCTGTCATGATTCACTGCAAGGAGGATGATGTGACATGATTCCCTGACAAAGTAAGAATAACCTTGATGGGTGTTTGCAGCAGAGAGTAGATTAATAGGATAGGAGAAGTACTGAGCTACAAGCAGATGAGAAAGGTAGCATTTCAGTGTTTCGTGAGCTGTTCTTAGAGCGTGTCATGACATTTTATGTTTTGAATTTATATAAATCCCCAATAGATTCAAATTTTAAAAATAAGAAAATACCTTAGGATAGAGTAGGCGTGCACTAGATATTTGTGTATTAGAACAATGGCAAACATGATACATATTTTTGGTTGTGATTTTGGGTGGGATTTCTTTTTTTCCTTGCGAATTAAAATATTCTTATTAAATATATAAATATCCAATATCAATTATTATTATCAAAAGAATGAAACACTTGTTTCTATCATTGATAAGAATGTCTTTACTTGATAGGAAAATTAATAGGTGAGAGATAGTTTGTAAGTAAAGTATATTCTAGGAAACTTTTTCCTCCTTAAAGCTTCTTGTAAAACTACCTAATATTGTGTTCAATTCCACATGTAGAAATATAAGGATACTCCAAAAAGTTTGTGGAACAATAAAGTCAAATGATAAGTATATTTTTATGTGAAATTTGGAACTTTATGTGTAGTTTTTATGTAATATTCATTTTTCATAAATTTTTGAAGATTCTTCAAAGCAAGTTTAAGAAAATGGATACACCTATTTAACCTTGTTTATTTTTCATCAATTGAAGGGATATGTGATACAGTTTTTAGATGGCTCAGGAAACATCCCAAGCATAAGAATGTAATTCCAATTAAAATAATTGAATCCTTGTACACATTTCTCTGCTGTCCCACGATTCATAAACATTCTTAAGTGCAATATTGTAGCATTCATGTCTTCAGAATTTCTTCCCTTTGCTGCAAATAACTCAGTTCATTAAAAAGCTCTGATAAGCTCGCCATCCTTCCTCCCTAATCTTTGCCATCAGTGTTGGGATGAGCAAAGGACAGACATTGAGCCTGGTTGCTTCTTTGTCACCGCAGTCATTATCTCAGTGGAAAGCAGGCTTGATTCTTGCAAGCAGAGCTCCCAGAGGTGAGATCCATTCAGTTCATTCTCACTGGGGTAATAAGGCTGGGCTCCTATTTCAGTGGGCCTTCCAGGAAGAGAGGTCCCTTTTCTTTTCTTTTGAAGACTGATTGGCTTGCAAAGACAGATAGCACTACTCTTTTTTTTTTTTTTTATCAGTTTCTGTCTTTTTTCATTTCTTGGAAACTTTATAGCTGTGTACCATAAGAGGTCTTCCTAGACAAATTGTTTGTCAGTGCTTTAGTCAGTGCTATAAACATGATTCTGGAAGCCAACGAACTTTTAATGGGATTCTTTGGCAAAGCTGAAGTCATTTCTGTAATCCAGCTCTGTACTGATAGTTCTGTTGATTTTTGAAATAGCATGATGCGATAGAGAGAGAGAGAGGAAATGCAAAAAGGATTTCTAAGATTAGTCACTTGAGCGTTCTATGAGCACTCTGGGAAGACAACCAGATACAATCTTTTTTCCATTTTTTAAAAAAAGGTAATTGAAAATAATTATATGTGTGTGTGGTAAACCACAACAATCTTTCTACATTGTAGTGCTTAAAATGGGTGCTTCTAGAACAAGTTAATGAGGGGGTTTCACAGCAACAACTTTAATTTCAGTCAAGTGAAAATCAAATAAATTCCACATAAAATTTGAACATCTACTCTGTGACCTTGGCCTTCACTGGGATCTGAAGACAAACAAACATAAATAATAGTTTTAAGTAATTCATATAATTGAGACTTTCACTCCAGTGGTGAGTTTAAAAAAGGAAAGAAAGCTCATGATAAAATTTGACAGGTGCTCTGAGAGTAGTAAATATGAGGAATTAAGGGAATCTCTGCTTTTGACATCATAATCTCTAAGGAAGTGTTTTATATCTGACTCATTTTAGGAGAGAATCTGTGAACTTGTAAGAAGACAGATGATATGTATTTTTTTCTTTCAGTGAGTTTGATATTTACAAATCAACCTCAAGACATTCAAAAAACATTTTTGTGTGTTATTTATCAATAATTGAACACTGAACTCAATGATAGTGAGAGAACTCTTTTCTAAATAAAGTCATTTCAGTCACTTTTTGCATACATTGGCCTCTTTGGGAGGAATTCAATTGCAGTTGACTAAATCCTCAGTCAATTTAAAGTTCATGTTTCAGATCAGGAATGTTTCTTCTGATGAGTCCACATTGCTTTCTCCTTCCTTCGTAAGATGGCCTTGGAACAGGGTTAAATCTCTGGGTCCTTGTGTTGGGAGAAAGAGATACTTCTGGTCTCTGCTGTCTACCTCATTGCTCTCCAGGATATGGTTGCCTGATACCTTGTCGTCATGTCCAAAGAAGCTCAGACATGCTGCTGAAGGTGGAGGCCCCTTAGACTCTGGTTTTAACTGCCCATGGTTTTTAGCAGAGTTGGAAAACCATAGCATGCAAGTAAGATCCAGCAGCTGTAGGCTGTATTCAGCCACACTCACTCATTTGTGCATTGTCTAAGGCTGAATGTTGTAGTTCTATAACAGCAGAAGTGAGAACTTGTGACAAATACCATTTGACCTGTGAAACCTAAGATATGTACTCTGACCCTTTCCAAAATTGTTTGCTGATCTCTGAACTCTCTGGATGTCCTGGGCTGTACTCTCTTTCTATTCTTCTGCTTGACATGTTTCATTTTTAAGTGCACACTGGAATTGTTGGACCTCCAGCACTTAAACCCAGGCCAAGTGGGATCAGAGCTATGTTAGGTGCATCTGTCTTGAGGTGTCTTTCCTTGCTGGCCCTAAACCTCTCCGGCTTTGCTATTGTTGCATCATGTTGGATGTGGACTGGAAGCAGAGCGCTAGCCCTAGCTCAGCCTCCCTCCATCAGTTGTCCCATCAATATTTCATGTCTACACTATTGGCTGCAAGACTTTGGTATGTTCTTAGGGACTCATGTATCATTTTCAACCTAATTATGCCTCTTGGAAATCTGCCTTTCTTCTTCTATGTAAAGCTTTCTGCTTAGTGTCTGGAGGGAACTGTCCTTATAAGAATGAGTCTCCTCTTTGCTAGAAATAGTCTACCATATGAGAATTATTTGTTAGAAATGAAAATTCTCAGGCCCTGCCCTAACCTCCTGAATATTGGGGAGGGATCCAGAAAGCTTTGTTTTACTAGGTCCTACATGTGATGGTGATGTCTGGTATAGAATACTGAGAACCTCTGCCTTGTATCCTTGTCTGGCACTAAAACTAGATGATTTTTGTTAGCCAGGGTCTGTTCTTGATGTGTACAGGAGAGATTTCAAAAAATAGGACATTCTTTCCCTTTGCTGCAAAGGTTGCCTGGAGTAGACTCAAAAAGCCTATTTTGAAAATTAAGTATTTTGATATATACTTTTGTCCTTGCATTTATCTATTTTTAATCCTTCCTGAGACAATCAATGCCAATAGTTACATAGGGGTAAACACACAAAAAAGTGTCCTTAAAGAGAAACATCCAGAGTTTCTGAACAAACACTTCACATGTACTCATGATACAAATTTATGTAAATGGTGGAGTGCATGTCATGATACTAATTGCTGACTTGGGAATTTCAACCTTAGCCTGCAACTGTGACAGTGACCTCAATATTAGAATCTCCTTCGGCCTTCTGTGGGCCTCTCAGACTTAGCAGATGTAGAAAGGTGACACATGCACTCGTTCTCTTTCCCCTCAAACTATCTTCTGTTTCTTAAATTCTCAACCTTGGTGGACAGCTACAGGTAGTGCTTGTAAGCATTGATTTTGGAGTTGGGCTGATCTAAATTCAACTACCAATTTCATTATTTATTAGCTTCATAATCTTGTACAACCAACCTTTTTTTTTATCTGTTCTTTTTTTTTTAACTTTTATTTAATGAATTTCCAAAGTACGACTTATGGATTACAATGGCTTCCCCCCCATATCGTCCCTCCCACCCACAACCCTCCCACCTCCCACTCCCTCTCCCCTTCCATTCACATCAAGATCCATTTTCAATTATCTTAACATACAGAGGATCAGCCTAGCACACATTAAGTACGGATTTCAACAGTTTGCTCCCACACAGAAACATAAAGTGAAAAATAATAGATGATTTTTTTAAATGATGATGAAATCAGATCAGACCTATTGTCATGTTTAATCCCAGTGAGAGTCAAGTTGGGAATTGATAATTTTTTTTTTTAACAGAAGATCAGTTTAGTATGCATTAAGTAAAGATTTCAACAGTCTGCACCCCCATAGAAACACAAGGTGAAATATATTGTTTGAGTACTCATTATAGCATTAAATCCCAATGTACAGCACATTAAGGACAGAGATCCTACATGAGGAGTAAGTGCACAGTGACTCCTGTTGTTGACTTTACCAATTGACACTCCTGTCTATGGCATCAGTAATCTCCCTATGCTCCTGTCATGAGTTTCCAAGGCTATGGAAGCCCTCTGAGTTCTCCGACTCTTATCTTGTTTAGACAAGGTCATAGTCAAAGTGGAGGTTCTCTCCTCCCTTCAGAGGAAGGTACCTCCTTCTTTGAAGACCTGTTCTTTCCACTGGGATCTCACTCACAGAGATCTTTTTTCCAGAGTGTCTTGGCTTTCCATGCCTGAAATACTCTCATGGGCTTTTCTGCCAGATCCGAATGCCTTTAGGGCTGATTCTGAGGCCAGAGTGCTATTTAGGACATCTGCCATTCTATGAGTCTGCTGAGTATCTCACTTCCCATGTTGGATCACTCTCCCCTTTATTTATTCTATCGGTTAGTGTTAGCAGGTACTAGACTTGCTTATGTGCTCCCTTTGACTCTTAGTCCTTTCATTATGATCAATTGTGAACTGAAATTGATCACTTGGAATAGTGAGATGGCATTGGTACATGCCACCTTGATGGGATTGAATTGGAATCCCCTGGTATGTTTCTAACTCTACCATTTGGGGCAAGTCAGCTTGAGCATGTCCCAAATTATACCTCTCTTCCCTCTCTTATTCCCACTCTTATGTTTAACAGGGATCACATTTCAGTTAATTTTCAACACTTAAGAATAACTGTGTGATAATTACAGAATGAAACCAGTCATATTAAGTAGAACAGACAAAAAAAAATACTAAGAGGGATAATGTATTAAGTTGTTCATTAACAGTCAGGGCTATGCTGATCAAGTCACCGTTTCTCATAGTGTCCCTTTCACTTCAGGAGGTTTCCTTTTTGGTGTGTACAACCAACCTTTTAAATAGTACATTTTTCTGTAAAACAGAAGAAGTCCCAACTACCATGGATCATTTCAGACATTTGGAGAAATCATATGCCTGGTAAATGATAGTTATTATCCTGCGCTTGCGTATTCTCAGCATCCATTTCATGAATATTGCTGTATCACTGAACATTTTCTTTCAGAAATTTTCATTGGACAATATAATATTCCTTTCAACAAGTTACCACTAATAAAATCCACCTACAGTTATTTAGAGGAATAACATTTTTTTTTTTTTGACAGGCAGAGTAGACAGAGGGAGAGAGAGGGACAGAGAGAAAGGTCTTCCTTTTTGCCGTTGGTTCACCCTCCAATGGCCTCTGTGGCCGGCGCGCTGCAGCCGGTGCATCGCACTGATCCGAAGCCAGGAGCTTTTCCTGGTCTCCCATGCGGGTGCAGGGCCCAAAGACCTGGGCCATCCTCCATTGCACTCCCGGGCCATAGCAGAGAGCTGGCCTGGAAGAGGGGCAACCGGGACAGAATCCAGCGCCCCGACCGGGTCTAGAACCCGGTGTGCCAGCGCCGCAAGGCAGAGGATTAGCCTAGTGAGCCACGGCGCCGGTGGAATAACATGTTTTCTTATTGCTTCTTCCTATCTCTAATGACTCACCGCTTCAAGAGGCCATGTGTGGTTTTGCAGTTTTGTGAATGCACAAGAGTGCCACATCTAAAACTCACCATTTGTGTATCACCTGAGCCTTGTAAAATTCTGTCTGCACACTTGCAACAATACATAGCACTCTCTTATTCACACAAGCACACATACACTATCAGTTGTACAAATAAACACATTGACATTACTCTCATACAAACTCACATGTATGTGTACTCACACAAACTCAAAGACCACCTAGCCACACACACACACTCATACTAGCATTCACACACATTTGAATATTTTCATATTTTTTATGAAAAAGCAGCAAGGCAGGGCTTGCCTTGTGATGCAGTATGTTAAGTTGCTGCTTGTGACGCTGGCATCCCATATCAGAGTGCCAGTTAGAATTCTGGCCACTCTGCTTCCAATTCAAATTCCTGCTCGTGCACCTGGGAAGGCAGCAGAAGATGGCCCAAACACTTGCCACTTGTTCCAGACTGCTGGCTTGACCAGGCCTGGTGTTGTAGCCATTTGGAGAGTGAACTGGTTGATGGAAGACATTCTCATTCTCCCTCTCCCCCAACTCTCTCTTCCTCCCTCTCTTCCACGCTCCCTCCCTCTCTCCTTCTCCCTCTGTCTCTCCTTCTTCCTGTTTCATTCCCTCACTCTGTTTCTCTATCACTCTGCCTTTCAAATAAGTAAATCTCTTTTTAAAAGCAGCAACGTGTTTTTCTCCAACAGAGGCAGTGCATTACCACGTTTCCATAAAACCATTGAGGAACCAATGCCTTTCTTTAATGTGCTTATCGACCCTGCAGGGGGAGCTCTGCTGTCCCCTTCCAGCTTTGCGTCAGCAGTTACCACTCCTTCAAGGATGCTGTGCCCATGTCTCCTTAGCCACGTCTGCACACTGCGTTCAGCACCCTCTCACACAGTTACCTGTTATCCTGAACTCACTTGAGATTGAAAAATTTACTTGGGATTATTTCTGGCAACTGCCATTGTACCTCATCAGAAAGATATGTGTAACAAATTATTTTTCCTCAACTGAATGGGTAGGTAATGAATTTTTTTGTCTGCATTAGGTGTAGTTAAGATGTATATGGGCTCAGTCAAAAATATTATGTCCTACTAAGGATTTTTAAATCTGGTAATTGTATACTTACCCATTTTAGTCATAAGCAAAGACTCCAGAGAAGTAGTAAATCATCTTTTAGGAAAAACTGGGTAAAACAGGGTTAACTACTTCTTAGGATTAATTATTCACTATTCTATATTTTTGTTAGAGACTTTAACTGTTGCACCATTGTTTTCATTGTTCTGTTCCATTAAGTGCAATAGAAGGTTCTGGCTTTTTTTTTTTCTTTACCTACTTTTTGGAGTCATAATATCTAACATTCCTTGAACATTCTTTGTGTTTATCATAAATTATTCCAGATGGTTTTGAAAGCTGATTTCATTTAGTCTTCAAACCTTTCCTAGGGATGGGAGTGATTTTTAGTTCCATTCTGCAAATGAGAAAGCAATTATTTTTAATTTTTATTTTGCATGTAATATGTTGTACTTATTTGAGAGGGAAAGGAGAAGGGGGGTGGGGCAGAGTCAGAAAACTCCTATGTGCTGGCTCATTCCTCAGATGTCCACAATGGCCAAGGCTGAAGCCAGGAGCCAGGAACTCAGTCCAGTTTTCCCATGTGGTTGCAGGAACGCAGCTACTTGGGTATCAGCACTGTCTCCCAGGGTGTGCATTAGCAATAAGCCAGAGTCAGGTGACAGAGCCAGGAACTGAACCCAGGTACTTTGATGTGGAACTTGAGCTTCTTCACTGCTAGACTTAATGCCTGCCCCAGGAACAATGATTTTGCCAAGAATTTACTTGATGCTAAATAGTATGTAAAAGGCAGAACTTGTCTCTGCAGCTGTGTTTGTTGGCCTTCAGAGTTTGTGATAGCTATGGTCACAGTTGTTGGACATTCATTCTTTTTTGTCTCATTAACTTCTATAAAATCTAAAGTGGGAAGAACTCAAACAGAAAAGGTAAAATACTGTTTGATAAAATCTTCCCATGAACTTTTAAGGAAGATGTGATTTCATATTATCAATTATCTAACTTCCATTATTAACTTTGTTCTCTATGTTAATGGTGTTTGATAACGTACATCTTTTACTTTATTGTACAGCATTGATCCTGATAAATTCTGACTTGCACACTTGGAAAGATCCTTATTTCATGTGCGTATGATTGCTATTAGTGTATTTTCTCTATTTTCCCCACTTGGCATGTTACTTCTAGAAATAGCAGCTAGAAACCAATGCATAAACAAACATATGTTAAAGCCCACACACACCTTCAAGCTTTGTGATGGCCAAAATTATAGGGAAGAATATTGATGTTGAGTAGTATTTACCTCTGGTTTGAAAAAGATCTCATAGATTATATCTCCTTGATTATAAAATACTATGTTTTGTAAATATGATTGTGAGGGATGAAGATCTTATTTCATAAGCTTAATAGAGCGTAGGGGTTGATTCTCAAGGAGCATCAGAGAGGTATGTACTGAGAGAATATGTTCATATTGACAAATGTCTTATTTCACATTGTCCCCTTAATTCAGTGTAAACAAGAGGTGTTAAATGGCAAGTGTTGTATATTTGTTTGTGAAGCAGAATTTTGCATCTCACATCACTTCTCTCAACTACACATCTGTTGTTGACCTCTCATTTTTTTCCATGGCATTTCAGATTTGTAAGGAATTTATAGTTAAGATTAGTATGGTGGATTTCTGAAAGACAGCAGCAACTATTCCTTATTGGAAGAAAAACATCAACTCATTCTGCTTCTGTTACCGTCCTCAATGAAACCACTTTTTCACTGTGTTTAACCATCTTGTTGACCTCTAATAGATCATGTCCTCTGTATTTAAATTTGTGATGATATGTAACAAAAATACCAGTTTTCAAAATGCCTAATTCATTAATTATGAAATGGTTTATAAATATTCTGTTCCATTTCTTTTGAAGGAAAATTGTAAATAAATTAAAGAGCTTCTCTTTTCACATATATCAAATTCATACTGCTATATAAGTTTAATGATAAGTAGAGTTAGTATTAGGCATTAGGTTAGGTATTAGTTAGGCATTGGGTATTAGTTCTACCACATTTTTGTCTGCCCTGTAACATGCTGTACACACATGTGCACACACACATACACATGTTGTATGTATTAAATACTCATGTGTGTGCATAACAAAATTAGCTCCTACAAAATTCCTTTGAGCTTATTTTAGCATTGATTACTCACTTGACAAGTATGTATCTAGTCTGCTTGATGTGCTAGGCTTTCTTTCTATGAGACACAGATGTAAAAAGGACCAAGTGAGACCCAATTTTGCCTCTTCCAGGAGTTCAAAACCTATTGGGAGAAACACACAATTAAAGAGAGTTATGACTACCACGTGATACATGTTTTTCTAGTGCAACATATGGGAGAAGTGCCACCCATTTCAGAAAAGCCTACGAGAGAAGTAGGAGTTAGCTTGGAAACAGATGGGGTAAGAGGGTTTTTGGTGAAAGGAATCTATTCCCTGTTTATGTAAAAGGGAGTTTTAAAATAATAACCTCCATTATGAAGGGGTAGCTGGCATTATAAAGTGTGATATAGCAGGGTGCTTAGAGGAATGAGCAGCAGGTAGAGAGATAATACTTGTGTTTGTCTACTAGGGTTGCTATACCAAAATACCACAGGAGTGGGTCGCCTGTACAGCAGCAGTGTCTGGTGTCAGAGTTCTGGGGGCTGATGGTTGGCAGTCCGCTTGTCTGAAGGGTTGGTTGCTCCCGAGGACTGCGAGGGAAGGATCTGCTGCAGGCCGCTCTCCCTGGATTGGAGAAGGCGGTCTTCTCCCTCTCGTCTTCCACATGCTTCCCCTGAGTTTGTCTCTGTGCGCAGATTTCATCTTCTTGTAAGGATATCAGCCCACTCTAGCGACTTCCTCTTGACTTCCTTTCGTATGCAACCATTCTGGTCCCAAATAGGGTCCCATTCTGAGGTCCTGGAGGTTAGAACTTAAACACATGACTTTGGTGGTGATTGGGGTGAGGAGATGACCACTTTTCAGCCCATAGAAGTTACCAGTATAAAGAATACACTTTTTACTGCATAACAGATAAATGTTTTGGACAAGGCAGGTTGGAAGAATGAAAAAAATTAAGTGTAATAAGTTATAACTTTGGAAGGTAAAAATCGTAGTACAATACTGTGAAAGGTCTGTTTTCCACCTATTTTCAATATTCACGGCTTTCTAGTGCCTAATCAATTTTTTCACAATGCACTTTTTTTTTTTTCATTTTGCAAATTGGAGATAAATGTCTATACTTTCAGTTACCTCTTAGTGAGGAGTCATGGCTACAGGTTTCTGAGCTGTGTTGGAACTTGGAGATCAGCAAGTGCAGTGAAACCACGTGGAGAGGGGATAGTAGATTGACAGCCATCAAGGAAAGTGGCAGCTGTGGCTTTGGTTTCAGTCTTTACAGCCACACTCAATGTCCTTCTAGAGGGTTCAGTGGCCTCAGTGGACCTGGCTTGGTACTCAGCCACTGTGAGCCCACAGCTGCCTCCTTGGTTTCACTTTCCTAATCTGCTTATTACTTTGTGAAGAGAAAGATTTCTTAAGGAATAAAGGAAGTAACATTGCACTTTAATCAGTTGTGTCCAGTTTGGGGATGCCTGCTCTGTGTGCTTTGACTCTTGATCTAGACAGCCATTTCTCTGTTCTCGGGTATTTAAATGGTCTGTTCTTAGCAGTTCCATCCTTTTTGTTGCCTAGCAGTCAATCGCTTCCTGCCAATCATGTATCTGATAGATTGAGTCTTTCCCTGATACCTCACTTCCCACCTATATTGCTCCCTTCTTGTCTTTCCTCCCAGTTTCCTGTTTTCATTCTTTTTCCTCCCTGGCCTTTTCTTCCCTCTTGCCTCCCTTTGTCCTTCTTTCCTTCTTCAGCCCTTGTTCCCCTGTTCGTGTAGACAGCAAGTAGGAAACACGGCTTCCATTTGTTACTGAAAGTTGTGTGGTTAGTACTTTGAGGAAATTCTTGTGTGGCTTCTTAGCTGTAACTACACAGAATAAGAGTTTATTTTCTTTTTTTTTTTTTTTTCATATAGGAAGCTAGTTTATTTTTGAGAAACTCCAAGTTTTTTTTTAGATTTTATTTAGTAAATATAAATTTCCAAGGTACAGTTTATGGATTACAATGGCTTTTTCCCACTCCCTCTCCCATTCCATTCACATCAAGATTCATTTTCAATTATCTTTATATACAGAAGATCAATTCAGTATATATTAAGAAACGATTTCATCAGTTTGCACCCACACAGAACATAAGTGTGAAATACTGTTTCAGTCCTAGTTATAGCATTAATTCACATTGGACAACACATTAAGGACAGAGATCCTACATGAGGAGCAAGTACACAGTGACTCCTGTTGTTGACTTAACAATTTGACACTCTTGCTTATGGCGTCAGTAATCTCCCTAGGCTCTAGTCATGAGTTGCCAAGGCTATGGAAGCCTTTTGAGTTCGCCGACTTCGATCTTATTCTGACAGGGTCATAGTCAAAGTGGAAGAAAGTGGAATTTCTCTCCTCCCTTCAGAGAAAGGTACTTCCTTCTTTGATGGCCTGTTGTTTCTACTGGGGTCTCACTCACAGAGATCTTTCATTTAGGTTTGGTTTTGTTTTGTTCTTGGTTTTTGTTTTTTTTTTTTTTTTTTTTTTTGCCAGAGTGTCTTGACTTTCCATGCCTAAAATATTCTCATGGGCTCTTCAGCCAGATCCGCGTGCCTTAAGGGCTGATTCTGAGGCCAGCGTGATATTTAGGACATCTGCCATTCTGAGTCTGCTGTGTATCCTGCTTCCCATGTTGGATCATTCTCTCCCTTTTTGATTCTATCAGTTAGTATTAGCAGACACTAGTCTTGTTTGTGTGATCCCTTTGACTGTTAGACCTATCAGTGTAATCAATTGTGAACTGAAATTGATCACTTGGACCAGTTGGATGGCATTGGTACATGCCAGCTTGATGGGATTGTATTGGAATCCCCTGGCATGTTTCTAACTCCACCATTTGAGGCAAATCCCATTGAGCATGTTCCAAATTGTACAATTTGGGACAAGAGTTTATTTTCATTCATTACATTGATCACTTTTCTGCCAGTTCCAAAAAATCATAGGTATCAATAAACCAAAGAGTTGAAACCTGTAAACCTCTCAGATACTAATCTGCTGTTTTCAAATTTGGAATTTAGTCTTTTTTCTCTTTCTTTTTTTCTTATTGTAGCACTGAAATCCTTGTTAGTAAAAATGAATCAATAAGGCCGGCGCCGTGGCTCAATAGGCTAATCCTCTACCTTGCGGCGCCGGCACACCGGGTTCTAGTCCCGGTTGGGGCGCCGGATTCTGTCCCGGTTGCCCCTCTTCCAGGCCAGCTCTCTGCTATGGCCAGGGAGTGCAGTGGAGGATGGCCCAGGTGCTTGGGCCCTGCACCCCATGGGAGACCAGGAAAAGCACCTGGCTCCTGGCTCCTGCCATCGGATCAGCGCGGTGCGCCGGCTGCAGCGGCGGCCATTGGAGGGTGAACCAACGGCAAAAGGAAGACCTTTCACTCTCTGTCTCTCTCTCACTGTCCACTCTGCCTGTCAAAAAAAAAAAAATGAATCAATAAGTATGTAAAAATATTAATTGTCACATGGCAAATGTGCATGTGTACAAGTGGCTATTAAACAAACAAGATTAGTAGGGTTTCTGACATTTGTAACTTGGTGAATAAGGCAATATTTCTTTATTATTGCAATTTCACGTTTAGATCTTGTTTTTAAGAGATTTATTTATTTGAAAGAAAGAGTTACAGAGAGAGGTAGAAACAGAGAGAGAGTCTTCCTTCCACTGGTTCACTCCCCAAATGGCCACAATGGCCAGAGATGAGCTGATCCAAAGGGCTTCTTCAAGTCTCCCACATGGGTGCAGGGGCCCAAGCACTTGGGCCATCTTATACTGATTTCCCAGGCACATCGGCAAGGAGGTGGATCAGAAGAGGAGCATCCAGGACTCGAACTAGCATCAGTCTAGGATGCCAGCACTGCAGATTGGGGTTTTAGCCTGCTGTGCCACAGCGCCAGCCTCTTAGACCTTTTTTTTTCCCCAGTCCATTAGCAGGGAACTGGATTGGAAGTGGAGCAACTAGAACTTGAACTGGCACCCATATGGAATGCCAGTATCAGAGGTAGCAGCTTTACCATTTATGCAACAATGCCAGCCCCAGTGTTTAGAGCCTAAGCAGCCTAATAGTAACACACACAGCTATCTATTGCATAATTGTTGAAGGAAGAACAGCGTTATTGGTCTTCATGAGGCATTTTGTTTTTCAGGTTCTCTTGTCTCTCACTTGTTGGCAAAAATATGCAAAGGACGACTGATGAATGAATCAACTATGCAGATTCTATAACTGATCGAGTGTAGCATTGCTTGAGAGTTTTCATTTTTCCTGGTTTATAAATAAAGGCCTGAAATAATGTTTGTGCTTAAAAGTTTTAATATGATAATACTTGCTTTGAGTGAGATGGTAATTCATGTGAATCATAACAGGTGAGGGATAGTAGAAGTAGTCTTTAGATTTAGTATTGCGGTAGTTAGGTGTTTGAGTTATAGCAAGTCGTATAATTCATGTTGGACTTGGTATCCACATTAGTAAATTCAAAGTGTACACTTCCAAGATCCCTTAGGGTTCTTTAAATTTAGTAAGTTTATATCTCCATAATTGTCATTATAGTTACAAAAACATCTGTATATTAAGCCAGGAAAGAATGTCATTTTAGTGGTTACTTTGAATGTTGTAGATGTCTGAGGAAGAAAAGTGACAATGGCAAAGTTTTAAAAAATCCTAATGTTGTCATTTTTATATTTTACATCACTGTTCCTTAAGTACTTAGGTCTCAGGATTCCTTCACATTCTGAGAGCATTTGTTACTGTTTATAATTTTATAAATTAAAGCAGAAAATTTTAAGATATATTTAGTAAGTGAAAAAACCTTCATGGGTTAACATAAATAATATATGTTAATGAGGGGGTGGGAGTGAGGTGTAACAGTTAAGTTGCTGCTTGAGATCCCAGTATCCCATATCAGAATGCCTGCTTGAGTCCCAGCTACTGTTTGCTTCTTTTTTTTTTTTTTTTTTTTTTTTTTTTTTTTTTTTTTTTTTTGACAGGCAGAGTGGACAGTGAGAGAGAGAGACAGAGAGAAAGGTCTTCCTTTACTTTTGGTTCACCCGCCAATGGCCACTGCGGTCGGCACGCTGCAGCCGGCGCACGGCGCTGATCCGAAGGCAGGAGCCAGGTGCTTCTCTCCTGGTCTCCCATGGGGTGCAGGGCCCAAGGATTTGGACCATCCTCCACTGCACTCCCGGGCCACAGCAGAGAGCTGGTCTGGAAGAGGGGCAACCGGGACAGAATCCGGCGCCCTGACCGGGACTAGAACCCGGTGTGCCGACGCTGCAAGGCGGAAGATTAACCTAGTGAGCCGCAGCGCTGGCTACTGTTTGCTTCTGATACAGCTTTCTGCTGATGTGCCTGGGAGCCAGCAAAAGATGGCTCAAGTACTTGGGCTCCTGCCACACTCATACAAAACCCAAATGGAGTTTCTGCATACTGAATTCAGCCTGACCCAGCCCTGGCTGTTGTGGGCATTTAGGGGAGTGAACCCTTGGATAGAGGATCTCTTTCTTTGTCTCCCCCATCACTGTGCCTTCAAAATAAATAAATTTTTTAAAAAATGAAAATATATTTATGCAAAAACACATTTTCCTAAACAAAATAGTTTGGAGAAGAGTATCACTGTTTTGTGCTTTTCCAAGTTTTGGTAGTGTCTGGCTTATTAGATGAATACAGATTCTTCCACCTATTTCAGCGTTCAAACAGTTGTGGTATCACCTAGTCAGCCTCTCCTGAGAGATTGAAAATGAAAAAGACAAATGACATCTTAGTGTTCTTATGATCATAGTTCTGACCTCTCAGGACCCACTGAAAAGCAGCTCAGTGACCCCCATAGGACTTTGGAATGTGCTTTGAGAATGATTGTCCTGCAATTAAAAAAAAATGTTTCTGCCATAGAAATCATGATTTTAAAACTTGGCATTTTGATGTGTCATTTTGTTATTCAAAGGTTACACTTGACTTTTTCATACCAAAATGAAGTGCAAGTCCTCCTGCATATGCATACACTTTCTTTACCACCTATTTGTGATGAGTGAGCCTAGAGAGGAGGGAGGGCTGGGGAAATGTTGGCCAATGGGAACTTAGTGACAGCAAGATGACAGAAATAAGTTCTTGTGTCCTGTGGTGTGGTAGGGTGACTAGAAAAAAGATGAATGTACTTTATATTTCAAAAAACCTAAAAGAAAGGATTTTGAATGTTTTCCTCACAATAAAATGAAAAATTTTTGAGAAAATAGCTCTGCTGAACTTGGTATGTACGTTACACCACTTAAGTATGTGTGATTTTATGTGTCAATTTAAAAATGAGAAATCTCCCAAACAATTTTCTTCTTTTTTAACCTCTTTTAAGAAACTTTATCTATTCTTCACTTGACTGTAAATGCCATAAAGGGATAAAGTATTCAATTGTATCCTGTGTACTTAATTTCTAAAAAATATGCATTAAATGGACAAATAAATGAAAAATACAGGACAGATGTTAAATATAAGAGTGGGAATAAGACAGGGAGGAGATGTACAATTTGGGACAGGCTCAATTGGAATTGCCCCAAATGGTGGAGTTAGAAACATACCAGGGGATTCCAATTCAATCCCATCAAGGTGGCATGCACCAATGCCATCCCACTAGTCCAAGTGATCAACTTCAGTTCACAATTGATCACACTGATAGGTCTAACAGTCAAAGGGATCACACAAACAAGACTAGTGTCTGCTAATACTAACTGATAGAATCAAAAAGGGAGAGAACGATCCAACATGGGAAGTGGGATACACAGCAGACTCATAGAATGGCAGATGTCCTAAATAGCACTCTGGCCTCAGAATCAACCCCTAAGGCATTCCAATCTGGCTGAAGAGCCCATGAGAGTATTTTAGGCATGGAAAGCCAAGACACTCTGGCAAAAAAAAAAAACCTAAATGAAAGATCTCCGTGAGTGAGATCCCAGTGGAAAGAACGGGCCCATCAAAGAAGGAGGTACCTTTCTCTGAAGAGAGGAGAGAACTTCCACTTTGACTATGACCCTGTCAGAATAAGATCGAAGTCGGCGAACTCAAAAGGCTTCCATAGCCTTGGCAACTCATGACTAGAGCCTAGGGAGATTACTGACGCCATAAGCAAGAGTGTCAAATTGTTAAGTCAACAACAGGAGTCACTGTGTACTTGCTCCTCATGTAGGATCTCTGTCCTTAATGTGTTGTCCAATGTGAAGTAATGCTATAACTAGTACTGAAACAGTATTTTACACGTCATGTTCTGTGTGGGTGCAAACTGATGAAATCTTTACTTAATATATACTGAATCAATCAATCTTCTGTATATAAAGATAATTGAAAATGAATCTTGATGTGAATGGAATGGGAGAGGGAACGGGAGATGGGAGGGGTGCGAGTGGGAGGGAAGTTATGGGGGCAGAAAGCCATTGTAATCCATAAACTGTACTTTGGAACTTTATATTTACTAAATAAAAAAAGAGAAAAAAATACAGGAGAGAATAAGTGACCATATTAACAAAGTTTGAATAAATTGCTAACAGTTTTGCTTGGAGAACTGAGTTCTTAAATGTCTGAATCATTCTCAAGTAGGAAAAACTGGTTAAAAGTACATGAATACTTTATCATGTCTCAGGTACAATTTGAGGAAGCCCCCTGAAAGAGAATGTGTCCATTAAGAACACTGAAAGCGTACGGCCTCTAGCAACGTAGACATGTACATACCTGCCTGATGGCAGTTTGTGTTTGTATGTTAAGCAGGAAGAATTTTTATGATGCTGCACTAATCATCATGAACGCCGCTCTGCACTGTCAGTTGTCACTAGAGATCCAGGAAAGGCAGGTACGCAGCCCACCCTCCAGGTGGAGTCAGACCACTTACATTGTTGTGCTGATTGCATGCAGCAGATAAAACTCCTTACTCAGCATCTGTGAACTTCCATGTCCTCTCAAGAGCTTGCTTTCTTTATTTAAAATTTATTTTATTTATTTGAAAGACAGAGTTAGGGAGAGGTGGAGACACAGAGAGAGAGGTCTTCCATCTGCTGGTTCATTCCCCAGATGGCCACAATGGCTGGAGCTGCGCCAATCTGAAGCCAGGAGCCAGGAGCTTCTTCTGAGTCTCCCATGTGGGTACAGGGGCCCAAGCACTTGGGCCATCCTCCACTGCTTTCCCAGGCCATAGCAGAGAGCTGGATTGGAAGAAGAGCAGCCCGGACTAGAACCCGGCATCCATATGGGATGCTGGTGCTTCAGGCCAGGGCTTTATCCACTGTGCCACAGCACCGGCCCCAAGACCTTTCTTACAAAAAAAAAAAAAAAAAAAAAAAAAATCCATCAACGTTCTAATGTGTCTTTAATTTTTCCTCATGGTTCTCTGTTAACCTTTCTGCAGGTCACTGCTTCAAGCTCATAATTTACCTGGTTTGTATTCTGTCTTCTATATATGAATCTTTCCACAAGTTGTACCAGAAGTAAACTGGAAGATATTTTTCTTCTTCTGTGGCTTGAGAGCTTCATAGATAATTTATAAAGGCCACCTGATGCCAAGTATGTCCACCTCAGAACTGGACCCAGCAAAAGTCTCCTCCCTTGTAGTTCAGTCTGAGATGTTCTGCAGTCAGATTTTTCTAAACAGCAATGCGTAGCTTTGAAAGTAAATCTTCCCATGCAGTGCAGTGAGTGTAGAAGGCCTCTGATCCAGCCAAGCAGACATCTGATATTGTGCAGGCTCTGAAGAAATCAGAAGAGCATTTAGTCTTCTGTTTTCTTGTGTTCTGTCACAATCATCACCAGCAAATATTAACATGCATTTGTTTCCTCTGGGCATTTACTATGCTTAATGTTCATAGAAAGACAAATTTCTCAATACCCAATTCAGTCATCCAACTCATGATAATCATACATTGGACTTAGTATTAGATTATTTGGTTGCTTCTTTTTATTGGAGCCAAACATGAGTACAGAACAAACTGACTCATTGAAAAGGATTCCAGTGATGTCTGATCATCAAATCGTCTTGTAATGCTTCTCTTTCTATACAGAACTCCATTTGTTTTTCTCAGTGCCTACACATTTCTGAGTACTTGTGTCAGTATTGCATTTCCTTTTTTTTTTTTTTTTTTTGACAGGCAGAGTGGACAGTGAGAGAGAGAGACAGAGAGAAAGGTCTTCCTTTACTGTTGGTTCACCCTCCAATGGCCGCCGCGGCCGGCGCGCTGCTGCCAGCACACCGCGCTGATCCGATGGCAGGAGCCAGGTGCTTCTCCTGGTCTCCCATGGGGTGCAGGGTCCAAGCACTTGGGCCATCCTCCACTGCACTCCCTGGCCACAGCAGAGAGCTGGTCTGGAAGAGGGGCAACCGGGACAGAATCCGGCACCCCAACCAGGACTAGAACCCGGTATGCCAGCGCCTCAGGCAGAGGATTAGCCTAGTGAGCCGCGGCGCTGGACAGTATTGCATTTTCATTTCCTCCTTTAATCAGCATGGCATTTTAATGCTTTCTTAGGTTTCATGTCTCTCAAGGAATCTCTTGGCTTTTTTGTTTTGTAACAGACTCTCCAAAGTGTCCATCATTACTGCAACCAAGCCATGTGATCACACAGAATAAATTTCTGACAATGAGAGCAGTCTGAATGTAACAACTGCTTGTGAGATACTGTGTTATTCACAGCTGTGGGGAGCAACCCGGACTAGACTAAGTTACTGGAATTAAGACTTATTCTATGCATCTGCTCTCCCACAATATGGCGCTGGGAGAGGAGAAAACAGCTTCTACACAGCTGCCTCCAGTTCAGCCAATAAACTGTAGGACCTGCTCCTGATTGGAGGAGAGCAGCGTACTCGGCGTGTGGGCAGCCGAGTTAGGATTGGCGGAGGAGGACTATAAAGGAGGAGAGAGACGGCATGCACCAGGAACATCTAAGAGGAACATCTAAGGGGAACATCTAAGGGGAACACCTGTGCAGCCCCCGAGAGAGCCGGCCGGCGGTGTGCCGCTCCCCTGCGGAAGTGGGGAAAGTGGCCAGGGGGAACCGCCCTTCCACGGAGGTGGAAGGGACAGTAGCCAACCCGGGAAGAACCAGCAGCAAACCTGGGGAGGGCCGAGCAGACAGAAGAACAGCGCAGGGTCCTGTGTCGTTCCTCCATGAAGAGGGGGAGCGACAACAGCAGAAAATGTCCAAGTCCAGCTGGATGGGACAGATTTCCAGGATGTTGTTGAGAGCATTTAGGGGTTGGTTCAAGTCATTGTGCTTCAGGGTCTTTCGACAGCTGTTCTCTTTGGGGACAGCAGCCAAGGTACCCATGTTCTATAACAGAGAATGAATTAACTGAGAGCAGAAACCAATTCATCGTCACCAAAAGTTCTTAGATTGAGAAAAAGGGAAAAACTGTCAGAGCAGTGAAGTCAGTGCATACTTTTAAATGCTGATCTTGAAGTGTGGGATGAGGCAGCACCGAACTCTCAGAGGCTGTAAGTAGTCACCCTGGACGCTGCTACTGCATAGTGAAGGGGTTTCTATAGCAGTGTAACCCATCTCCCATGTGCCACTGTTTCAATCACAAACTTTGTGAAGATCTCTTTTCTAGATATTGAATCTTATTACCTTTGTCCAAGAACAGAATGTTGAAGGATTACAGATATAACTTCTCTAAAATTTTAGAAACATTTTTGTATAAATTTACTAATTTGTCACTTTTCTCTATTTTACACTCTTCTGTAATATTGTGACCAAATAAAACACACACATACACACACAGAAGCATAACATTATTAAAGCACAGGTTATGTAGTTTTAACCCATACCCTCATATCAAAGCTCCATTTCCCCTGCTTTTTCATTTGTTCCTTGGTTCATTCATCTATCACACCTTTAAGGAGTTGGCATGCCAGAACTGAAAAAAATAGGTGCGTATTGGAAGAATAGAAAGGTATAGAATTACATTTTAGATAGAAATGTATAGAATTAGGAAACACAAAGCAGAGAAAGAGAGAAAGAGATGAATAATTCCATGATGAGTAACAAGCATCAGAATATAGTTGGTTTATTAGGCTTTTTCTGTAAGGACTGTGCCTACCAATGGGAGTGACATCTGTACTGCTATGAATAGATATGTCAAGTCTGAAAAGTTGCACCTAAAATTTATATGCATAGTTTTACATTTTTAATATTAAGAATAAAGAAAAAATACACTGAATACAGTAATCATGTTCATGATGGGTTTTTGATCCAGTTGTGGTGAAGAAATTTTGTTGAGCTCCTCACATCCAGACTACATATATTTAATGTCACAATGAGCACTGTGATGCTTATTATTATTCTACGATAAAGATATCCATTTCTCATTTATAGATGAATTAGTTATATTAGCAAAGATGAATAATTTACAATATTTTTAAAAATAAATATCTTTCTATCTATCTCCTAGTTGTTTTGAAAGGTGAGAGACAGATAGAGTTCTTTAATCTATTGGTTCTTGTCCCAAATACGCACAGAAGCCAGGATTGGGCCAGGCCAGTGCTGGAGCTAGGAACTTATTCCACTTCTCCCACGTGGATTACAACGACTCAGGTACTTGAGCTATTACCTGCTGCCTCCTAAGATGTGCGTTAGCAGGAATCCGGAATTGGGACTGCAGCAAGCACTCAAACCCAAGCAGTCTGATATGGGGTGTGGTGGTTCAAAGTGGGCAATGACTATCCAGAATCTTCTATATGCTAAAAGCAGTCATGGAATCAGTTTTTCAGAAGTGGCAGTGCTTACTAAAATTTGTTTTCATGTTTTGCAAAATTGAAAAGACAGTATATACTTTGAGGAGATAGGCTATCTATCAGCGCATAAGCAGGATATGTCATTGATGATAAGTTCATGATGGGATTGCAATTTACATCCCTCTTCAGAGAACATTGCTTATTAAGAAGTGATTATTAGATTTCTGATACACTTATGAAGGTTCTTTAAAAAGTTCATTGGAAAATGTGCATTAGAATTTTAGAAATCTTATTTTAAAAAGCTTATTTATTTGAAAGGCCGAGGGTGAGAGAAAGCAAGAGAGCAAGCAAGAATGTTTCCTGCCTCCTGGTTCAGGCCTTAAATAACTGCAATGCCAGGAGCCTGGGATTCAATACACGTCCCACACGTGGGTGTCCTGGAACCAAGAGATGAAACTTCACTTGCTGCCTTACGGGATGTATATCACTGGGAAGCTGGCATCAAGAGGGGATCCAGGACTGGAACCCATGCACTCCAGTATGGGGTGCAGGCCTCTTAAGTAGCATCTCATTCACTGCAGTGAATGTCTGACCTGCACAGTACCACTTAGTTCTGTTTCACACGAAATTTTGAAGTACAGTGATATGCGGTCTGCTTTTATAGGCTGAATGGCATAGAGACTGTTAGAGATATTTCAGAGACTTTGCCCTGTTTTTACTGTGGAAATATTCAGATGCAATAAATTTGAAAGAATATTTCGGTGATCATCTTGCACCTACCATATAACTCAAGAGCTGCTAATATTTTTCCACATTTGCTATATCTACATTTATCTCATGAACAATGTAGAAAAGGCTATGTTATTTTATCACTTGTATTTTCCATGATTGGAAATTTCATCTAAAAATATGATTATAAGAACTTTGGAAGACAGCTTGGCAGTTTCTTATAAAATTAAATATAGTCCTATCACAGGATCCAGTCATCATTCTCCTCGGTATTTATCTTGTTCCTTGGTATTTTAAATATGTACACATAAATGTTTAAAGCAGCTTTATTCACATCATCAAAACTTGGCAGGAGCCAGAATGCCCTTTATTAGATAAGCAGATACATTTTGATATATCCAGGCAGGAAAGTATTATTCAACACTAAAAAAATGAGCTTTCAAGTCATGAAAAGATATGACCGACCCTTAAATTCATGTTACTAACTGAAAGAAGTCAAACTGAGAATGCTGTATATTCTGTGATTCTAACTATGTAACATCCTGGAAAAGGCAAAAGTATGGAGACACTAAAAAGGTCAGGGGGTGCCAAAGGTTAGTGGGGAGGAGGATGGATAGACAGTGTAGAGGACTTTTAGGACAGTAAAGCTATTCTATATTTTGCTGAAACGGTGGGGACACATCACACTTTGTACACATCTGTAGAATATACACCATCAAAAATGGATCTTCCTGTAAACTATAGATGTAGAGTACTGATGATGTGCAGATCCAGGTTCATCAGTGGTGATGAATGTGCCTCTCTTTCATAGGATATTGATAGGGGGAGAGGCTGTGGCTATGTAAACTCAGAGGATATATGAGAACTCTATTTTCTACTCAGCTTCGGTATGAACCTAAACTACTCTCATAAGTGAAATTTAGTTTAAAAATTTTATTACATTTTTGTTAAATACTTTTTAGAATAACATATAGATGCTTTTTTTTTTTATTTTTTGACAGGCAGAGTGGACAGTGAGAGAGAGACAGAGAGAAAGGTCTTCCTTTGCCGTTGGTTCACCCTCCAATGGCCGCCATGGCCAGCGCGCTGCAGCCAGTGCACCCCATTGATCCGATGGCAGGAGCCAGGTGCTTCTCCTGGTCTCCCATGGGGTGCAGGGCCTAAGTACTTGGGCCATCCTCCACTGCACTCCCTGGCCACAGCAGAGAGCTGGCCTGGAAGAGGGGCAACCGGGACAGAATCTGGCGCCCCGACCGGGACTAGAACCCGGTGTGCCAGCGACACAAGGCGGAGGATTAGCCTAGTGAGCTGCGGTGCCAGCCATAACATATAGATGTTATTCTGTACTTTATTTTGTATCTCATCAGAAGGTACCTGATGTCACCTATTTCAGTCATTAGGGATATTAAGTGTAATCACTGGATGGATCATCTTGAGTCAGCACATAAATATTTATGCTGATTTCAATTCCATTTGTAGAAATTACAATATATAATGTTCCAGTCATGATTTCCATAAGCAATAGAAACTAACCCAAATGAGTATTCCTTATGGAAATAGACTTGCCTTTCAGTACTTTAAGTGGTTGATATCTAGTAGACTTCCAACTGTGATAGAATAACAGGGATGGGATTTACTCTCCTATTTCAAACAACTAGGAAATTAATAAAAAAATATATGAAGCAGTAGTTTCAGGCATTGGGAAGTGCAGAGAGGATTTTTGAGACAAGTGGAACAAGGTTGACCTCTGAGATTCCTCAAGCTTACTGCCCAGAGGGGATTTCGAAACTTGGTGCAACAAAGGGAAGCCCAGACACAGTTACAGTATTTCTCAATAGAAAATAAAGGTGTCATAGTTCAGGGAGGGCAAGACAACTAAAACCTGAATTGAAACAGGCATAGATGAAGAAAATATATAAAAACCTCTGCAGAACTATGGAAGGACTCACTCAGGTCTTTGGAAGATCATCAACCATGACTGTGAGGAAAACAGGTCAGCCTGGAAAATGAATCAGTGGAAATGAGGAATGTATAAGAGAATCCCAACACTCACATGAGGAAAAGAATGACTGTGTTCCCACAAGCAGGAGTAGAAAAATCCTGTTATAGCGGGCATTGAGTAGAATCCTCAGAAATGTATTATCTTAGCATGAAGGCCAAATTAGCCCTAGATCAAAAGCTTTCCTGAACTTTGCCTAGCAGAGTGATAAAACTAAATCAAAATGGAATACCTGCATCCCAGAATATAGCCCTACAATATTTAAAGGGATAAACCAGAAATTTCCATACCAGCACTGTACAACTTATAACACCTTAAATGCCATGCAAGGAAACAGGAAAGTATGATGCTTACATTAAAGAAATAGCAATCAATGGAAACAGACCTAGTCAAGAAATGAGAGATGTGGATGGCGTACACTTCACATATCCAAAAACATATAGAGACATTTAAACATGATGAGTAGAAAGTGGGAAGATATAAGAAAAGATGCAAGTTTGATTCTATAGATGAAAAGTACAAAGTGAAAAAGGCATAAATATGATAAAAATGGATACTAAAGAATCGGTGTTGAATTAAGGATATTTTACTAGAAAATACATGAAAAGTCAAGCAGAGTATGAGAAAATGTCATTGAACTTTGAGAAGATTTCAAGTGATACGGCATACATATAATTGGAATTCCAGAAAGTGGGAGTAGGCAGAAACAGTATTTCATAAAATACTGGTAGATTTTTCCTCAAATTTAGTTAGAATTTTAAACCCAAAAAACTAACAACACACAAATGAATACAAAATGGAACCTGAAGAAAAACACACACCAGAGTACATGCAGAAAAAGCTGCTGAATAACAAAAACGAAGAAAAATTTTTTAAAAGGCAGAGAAAGCAGGCACATCACGTACAGAATGCGTAAGATAAGGATCACAGATGTCTTGTAGAAGATGCTGGAGTGACATCTTTGAAGGAGGTTTCTCTCCGACACTGCTTGATACGTATTCCACAACTGTGATGCTGTGTTCCATTTCAATTCAGTTGAAAAATTTCTGATTTTCTTTTTGCATGTCTTCTTTGGCATGGATTACTTAGACGTGCAGTATTTACATTTATTGTTATCTTTCTTTCACTAGAAATCCTCATTCTCACCTAATAGATGTTTAAACTGTATTAATTAAATTGAATAGTTTGAAAGCTTTCCATAAAAACAAACTAGCAAAGTGAACTCCAAGGCCAAATGTCATCCTTGATGAATCTACCTATCTTTGGAAATGAAAGAATGTTGAAACCACACACCTTTCCAGAAAACAGAGAAAAATAACATTTCTTAAGCATATTTTCATGCTAAAATCAGATAAAGTCATCATAAAAAAGAAAACTGCATACCAATTCTGATCTCGTATGTATGTTTGTATCTATCAATCTAGATATGAAATTGTTTTTAAAATTTAGTGAATCATTATAGCAATGAATAAAAAGAATATTGCATCATCATCAAGTGGTATTTATCCCAGGAATGCAAAGTTGCTTTAACATTTCAAAAATCATATTGCAATTCCACATGTTAACAGATTTTTTAAAAAGAAGAAGTACTGGACAAGATTTGCCAAGTAGTAATAAAAACTCATCAGACTAGAAAAAAACTTCTGCAGACTGACAAAGGGCATCGTTAAAAATGCATAGTTAACAGACTCCAATATGGTGACTGCTGTTCCTCTAAATTCATAAACTAGGCAAGAATTTCCATTCCCACTAATTCTATTCAACATTGTTCTGGCTATCCTAGACTGTCTAATAAGCCTAAGGAACTAATTATATAGCTTGGAAAGGAAGCCAACAAACTCTCTAACATAATGGTTTTGTAGAAAATCTTTAGGCATTATAAAAAAAATGTACTCAAACTAACAAGTGGATCTGCCAAGATTATAATATGCAGGGCCAATGTCTAAAAAATAATATTTGTATGTGAGAGCAAAGAACAATTGGTAGGTGAAAATTTTAAAATCATTTACAGTAGGATCAGAAAATATGAAACATGAAAATAAATTTAACAGTATACGTGTAAAATCTAAACACTAAAACCACAAAATATTACTGAGCAAAATTAGAAAAATCCTAAATAGAAAAATATAGCATGCTTTGGAGACTCAATATTATTACTGTGACTACATTCCACCAATTAATTGGTAGAGTCAATGAAATTCTTTTCAAAATTCACATAGGCCTTTCTGTGGAAATTGATAAACTGTTTATGATATTGATATGAAAATGTAAAAAATAGTGCCTCACACTTTGGATAGCCAAAGCAGTTGGGCAGAAGCACAGCAAAGTTGGAGAATGTACACAACTTGATTTTGAAATTTAGTGTAAAGTTGTAATTCTGTACACAATGTGGTTTTGCAACAAAGGCATTAATTTATATCTGTTGAACAGACATGAGAGTCTAGGAAAAGACCTCCAAACATGTACTTATTTTTATGGCAACTACCAAGGTAACTGAATGAAGAAATGATAATGTTTTTAAGAGATGACAATTTAAATATTAATATTTATATACAAAAAAGGATATGACTCTAACTTCACATCATATGGGAATATTTAACCCATAAGGCTAACCATACAACTCTAGAAGAAATCATGGGAGAATATCTTGATTTGGGTTTTGGTAGTGATTTCTTAAATATCGCAGAAAATGAAGAAGCATTAAATATATTTTTTCTCCAAAGGACTTAGTGAACAAAAAAGAAAACCATAGAGTATGAGAGAGAATTTAAATAGCCGGTGTGATAAAGGCTTTTATTTGAAAATGTGAAGAATGCTTACAAATAATACAATAAGCGACTGAGTAAAAACAATGGGCAAAATATTTCCACAGATATTCCACCAAAGATGTTGAAAGGATGTCATACATCTGAAGATATGTCTAACCTAGTGACTCAGTAGGGGAATGAGAATTAAGAATGTGAGGAGATACCACTAAACCACACTTGAATGGCAAAAACTAAGAATACGTCCCATCTCGATCATGAACAACCAACTGAAGCAAAGGAACTCTCGTCATTATTGGCAAGAATGCAAAAAGGGCTAATTAGTATTGGAAAACAATTATGCAGTGTCTTATAAAAATAAAGATATTCCTCCTACCTACCTGAGAGTTACTACTCTTGGGTGTTTACACAAGAGAAATGGAGTTTTTGGTAACCAAAAGGCCTAAATGCAAACATTGTGGCTTTTTTATTTTTATTTTATTTAAAGCATACAAATTTCATGTATTTCATATATACATATTTTGAAACATGGTGATTTACCGCACCCTCTCCCTCCCTCCCATGCGCCCACCTTTCCTCCTCCTTCTCTTCTATTCCATTTCTTTTTTTTTTAAAGATTTATTTATTTATTTGAGAGTTAGAGTTACACAGAGAGAGGAGAGGCATATATATAGAGAGAGGTCTTCCATCCCATGATTCACTCCCCAATTGGCCACAACAGCCAGAGCTGCATTGATCTGAAGTCAGGAGCTAGGAGCTTCTTCCGGGTCTCCCACGCGGGTGCAGGGGCCCAAGAACCTGGGCCATCCTCCACTGCTTTCCCAGGCCATAGCAGAGAACTGGATCAGAAGTTGAGCAGCCAGATTTTGAACCGGCACCCATATGGGATGCCGGTGCTTTAGGCCAGGGCGTTAACCCACTGCACCACAGAGCCAGCCCCTCTCCTATGCCATTTCTTACAATACCTACTTTCAGTTTACTTTTTACTCATAAGGTTAGCCCTACACTTAGTAAAGAGTTCAGCAGATAGTAAGAAGAAAAAAAAAGAGAAAAAAAAAACACAAAACACTGTTCCTCAATAATAGAGACAAGGATTATAAGCCATCATTGAATCTCAAAATGTTAATTTCACTCCTATATATTATATTTCTCGTACTCTACTAGTTACCGCAGGTCAGAAAAATATATGGTATTTGTCTTTTGTGGATGTGGCTTTAATCACTAAATATAATGGTTTCCCTTTGCATCCATTTTGTTGCCAAAAAGAGGATTTCATTCTTTTTTATAGCTGAGTAGTATTCCATAGTGTATATGTACCATAATTTCTTTGTCCAGCAATTAGTTTATGGACATCTGGTTGATTCCCTATCTTAGCTATTGTGAATTGAGCTGCAATAAATATGGGGCTACATATAGCTCCTTCATATGCTGATTTCATTTCCCTTGGGTAAATTCCCAGAAATGGGCATTGCTGGGTCATATGGTATATCTTTTTTCAGCTTTCTGAGGTATGTGCATACTGTTTTCCACAATGGCTCTACCAGTTTACATTCCCACAAACAGTGGATTAGGGTACCTTTCCCCTCACATCCTCATCAGCATTTATTGTTGATTCCTATATGAAAGCCATTCTGACTGGGGCGAAAGGAAATCTTACTGTGGTTTTGATTTGCATTTCCCTGATGGCTAGTGGTCCTGAGCATTTTTCTTGTGTTGGCCATTTGGATTTCCGCTTTTGAAAAATGCCTGTTGAAATCCATTGTTCATTTCTTCACTGGATTGTTTTGTAGTTGGATTTCTTGAGTTCTGTGTATTAATCCTGTATCAGTTTCTTAGTTTGCAAATATTTTCTCCCATTCTGTTGGTTGCCACTTCACTTTGCTAAGTTTCTTTTGCAATGCAGAAACTTGTCCCGATTTGTTGAGGTTTTCCTCATTAATGGATGTTGTAATTTATTGAAAGTTTTCTCTCCATGTATTGAGATAATCATCAGTTTGTTAATGTGATTTGTGAATGTTGAACCATCCCTGCATCAGGGATAAATACCCCTTGGTCTGGGTGAATGATCTTTCTGATGTGTTGTTGGATTCGATTAGCTAGTATTTTGTTGAAGATGTTGTATCTATGTTCATCAGGGATATTGGTCTATAGTTCCCTTTCACTATTGTATCTCTTTCTTGTTTAAGAATTAAGGTGATGCTGGCCACATAGAAGGAGTTTTGAAGGATTCTTTCCCTTTTGTTTTTGAATAGCTTGAGAAGAACTGGAATTAGTTCTTTAAATGTCTGATAGAATTAAGCCGTGAAACCATCCAGTCCTGGACTTTTCTTTTTTGGGAGGATCTTTATTACTGATTCAATCTCTGTCTTGGTTATTGGTCTCTTTATATTTTCTATGTCTTCATGACTCAATTTTGGTAGATTGTAAGTGTCTAGGAATCCAAACATTTATTTTAGATTTTCCAATTAGTTGGCTTATAGCTCTGTGTAGTAAATCCTAGTGATTTTTTTTATTTCTATGGTATTTGCTGTTATGTCTCCTTTTTCCCCTCTAATTTTGTTAATTTGAGTCTTGTTCCTTTTTTTAATTAATTGGGCCAATGATGTATCAATTTTGTTTATTTTTTCAGGAAAGCAGGTCTTTGTTTCACTGATTTTGGTTTCAATTTTGTTTGTTCTCTACTTTTAATTATTTCTTTCCTCCTACTAAATTTGGGTTTGATTTTTTGTTGTTTTCCTAGGTCCCTGAGATGCACTGATAGTTCTTTTTTAAAATACTTTCCAATTTCTTTATCTAGGCAACAATTGCTATAAGCTTCCCTCTTAACACTCCTTTTTCTGTGTCCCATAAGTTTTATGTGTTGTATTATCTGCATTTGTTTCCAGATTTTTGTTTCTCTTTTGATTTCTTCTGTGACCCTTGTTCATTTGGGAGCATGTTGTATAATCTCTGTATTTGCATATGTTCTAGAGATTCTTGAGTTGTTCATTTCTAGCTTCATTCCATTGTTGTCAGAATAGATGCATGATATGATAAATTTTTTAAAATTTATTTTGGTTAGTGTTGATTGTGGCCTAGCATATAGTCTATGCTAGAGAACATTCCATGCAATTATGAAGAGGATGTTTATTCTGCAACTGTAGGATGCAATGTTTTGTATATACATCAGGTCCATTTGGTCCATAGTATCAATTAACTCTGTTCCTTTTTTTATTTTCTGTCTGGTTGATCTGTCCATTGATCAAAGTGGGGTGTTGAAGTCTTTCATTACTATTGTATTGGATTCCATGTCACTCTTTAGATCCATTAACATTTGTTTTATTTTTTATGATTTTATTTATTTATAAGAGAAGTAGAGTTACAGACAGAGATAGAGATAGATAGAGAGAAAGGTCTTCTACCCTCCAGTTACTGCCCAAATTTGCCACAGTGGCTTGAGCTGAGCTCATCTGAAGCCAAGAGCTTCTTCAGGCTATCCCATGTTGGTGCAGGGGCCCAGGCACTTGGGCCATCTTCCACTGCTTTCCCAGGCCATAGCTGCTGGAAGAATAGCAACTGGAACACAAATCCGCACACATATGTGATGTCAGTGCTGCAGGCAAATGCCTAGCCTACTATACCATAGTACCAGCCTCCAACTTTTTTTTTTTTAAAGATTTAGTTAATTTTTTGAAAGGCAGAGGACAGAGGCAGAGAGACAGAGAGAGGGAAGTCTTCCACCCTCTGGTTCACTCCCCAAATTGATGTAATGGCTTGAGCTGGGCCAATTTGAAGCCAGGAGCCAGGAGCTTATTCTTGGTCTACCACATGGGTGCAGGGGCCCAAGGACTTGAGCCATATTCTACTGCTTTCTCAGGCCATAGCAGAGAGCTGGATTGGAAGTAGAGCAGCCAGTACTTGAACCAGCAATTATATGGGATGCTGGCACTATAGGTGGTGACCTTATCTGCTATACCACAGCACCAGCCCCTCCAACATTGTTTGACATAACCAAGCACCCTGGCACTGAGTGCATGTACATTTATTATAGTCATATCTCCCTATTGAAATGATCCCTTAATCATTACATAGTGCCTTTCTTTTTTTCTTTTAAGGATTTTTGTGTTAAAGCCTATTTTGTCTGATATTAGGGTGGCTAAACATGCTCATTTTTGCTTTCTATTAGCATGAAATATTTTTTCCATCCTTTCACTTTCAGTCTGCATATATCTCTGTTGATGAGGTGTGTTTCTTGCATTGCAAGGCTGCATGGTTGTTTTTTTTGTTTCGGTTTGTTGTTTTTTTTTTTTTTTTTGGTAGAATTTAGGTCATTTGCATTCACGGTTACTGTTAATAAGTAATGACTTGGCCCTAACATTTTTTCATAAATATTCCTATTGGTTTTTCTGGATTTCCTTTGTACTTTTACTAGCAGATTTTCTGCCTTCATATTCTTTTGTAATGATGACAATCTTTCTGTGTTTCTGGGTGTAGGACATCCTTAAACATCATTTATAAGGCTGGAAAAACAGACACATTCTTCCAATTTCCATTTGTTATGGAAGATCTTTCTTTCAACTTCATTCATACATAAGTGAGAACTTTACAGTTTACAGTTGACAGTTTTTTTCTCTTAGCACTTGGACTGTGTTTCTCCATTCTCATCTAGGCTCTAGGGTTTCTGAGGAGAAGTCAGCTGTGAGTTTAATTGGAGATTCCCTGAAAGTAATCAGGCATTTCTCTCCTGCTCATTCTTTATGCTTTACTGTTGAAACTTTGACTGCAATGTGTCAAGGTTAACATGTTTCCTGGTCATATCTGTAAGTGGTTCAATGTGCCCTGTGTACTTGGATGTCCCTTTCTTTCTCCAAATTATGGAAGATTTCTGTTATTACTTCACTGAATAGGCATTCTAATCCATTCTCTCTTTCCACACCTTCATGAACTCCTAAGTCCTGTATATTGAGCTGTTTGAATATATCCCATAAATCTTCTCTCTTTTTTGTTTTTTTTTTTTTTTGGTCTAACTGTGAAATTTCCAAAGATTTGTTTTCTAGCTTGGATATTCTTTCTTCTGCCTCACCAAGTCTGTTGTTAAGCAACTCCACTGTATTTTTGTTGAACATATTAAATCTGTTGTTAATATTTCAGTTTGATTTCTCTTTACAGCTCAACCTCATGGAAAGACTTTTCTTCCATATCATGTATGGATTTGTTTAACTCCTGTATTTACTTCTCATTGCTTCTGAGTAATCCTGTGATTAATTTTTTAATTCCATCAGGCATTTCATTGGTCTCTTCATCTTCACATTCTAATACTGAAGTTTTGTTTTGTTCCTTTGGGGGAGTCACAGTGTCTGCATTATTCTTTTTTTTTTTTTTTTTTTTTTTTTTTTTATTTTATTTTTGACAGGCAGAGTGGACAGTGAGAGAGAGAGACAGAGAGAGAAAGGTCTTCCTTTTTGCCGCTGGTTCACCCTCCAATGGCCGCCGCTGCAGCCGGCGCACCGCGCTGATCCGATGGCAGGAGCCAGGATCCAGGTGCTTTTCCTGGTCTCCCATGGGGTGCAGGGCCCAAGCACCTGGGCCATCCTCCACTGCACTCCCTGGCCATAGCAGAGAGCTGGCCTGGAAGAGGGGCAACCGGGACAGAATCCGGCGCCCCAACCGGGACTAGAACCCGGTGTGCCGGCGCCGCAATCTGCATTATTCTTGTTTCTTGAATTTCTGAGTATATTTTTATTCATTTGTGGAAATATTTGTTGGTTTTCTTCACTGACGGCTTTTATCTTGTACTATTTCTCTGTGGCTTAGTGGAGTGTCTGCTCTTTTAGTGAATATTCAGAGGCATGTGCTGGGTGTTGCCAGGGAACTCTGGTCAGTGCTCCAGGGTGGGGAAGGTATCCAGGGTGACACCCAAGTGGGGCATGGTAGATCTCCTCTGTGGTCAACAGGTTTTAGGATATGATCACCTCCTTTGGCATAATCACCCTCACCTCCTCTCTTCCAAGATGATCAGTGCCTTTGGTTAGCCCACAATGGGTTCATGAACTCCATAAAGGATCTATGCATTTTTTGTGTGAGTGCAGATCCTAGTACAATGACCCACCCCAGGATCCAGCTACACCCTGCACCCTATTGGGCAGTCACAGAGTTCCTACAGTCTCAGCATACAAGGATCCCATAGTAATGGTGTGCAGAGTATCCACTATGACCCTGTCTCATCCACAGAGGCAGAGATTGTTCCCAGAGTCAGCTGCCTGTGGGTGCTTTATCTTGGTGTTATGAGTCCCAGAGCTTGAGATATTTTGGGAGGCTAGGGACACCTCACAGCCCTATGTGGGTGCTAGGCTCCCTGTCAATTCTCCCTGCCAGACTCAAAGTCAGTGGGGAACACGGATGTTTCCCTTGGTAAAATCCCTGGATCACATGCATGCATAAGAGCCGCTACAGCTGCTACTAATGTCACAATGGTGCCTTGTCCCCACCAGTTGCTGTGCACAGGCACAAGAACCACCAGAGCTGCTATTGATGTTAAAATGGCACCCTCTCACAGCCCATTGCTGGGAGCCGTTGTGGCGAGATAGGGAGAGTGAAACACGCCTGCTTGTTTTCACTGGGTTAGATGGGTACCATGTCCCCCTTAGGACTCCAGGCAGGGCTCAAACACAGCGTCCTCTGCTGGACACTCCCTCTGGCTGTGCCGCCAGTGGCACAGGCCACTGCAGTCTGCTCTCAGCTCGATCTCCAAAGCTGGTGATTCCTCTGCCTCTCAGCTGCGGGGTTTGTGTGTTGAGTCGGCACTCGTTGTGGCACGTCCATACCTTTCATGCTTATCTACAGTGTCCCTCTTCTTTCTGTAAAATTTCCACTGCAGAGGTCTCGCCAACTCTCCCTGGCAATGCAGTTCCTCCAGTGTTTTGCTACTGTTTTCCACTAGCCTACAGCAGTAGGTCCTTTCCCTATTCTGCCATCTTGGAATCTCCCTGAGCAACATTTATTTTAATAGGTAAAACCTAGCAAAGAACCCAGTTGCTTATCAGCTTTTGGCCATGACCTACAAATGTGTTGTAGATACTTAGTTGGATACCCCTGCTCAGCAATGAAAAGGACTGAACTAGCAATACCGATAACTCTCAAGAGTTATTGTGGGAAAGAATCTGGCTGCAGAAGGCCTCCTCAGCAAATATTTTTATGACGTTATAGGGAAGGCAAAATCAGGATGATAGAAAACATATCAGTGTTTCCAGTGGTTAAGGGTCAGTAGAGAGAAAACAGCCAATTGGCGTGAGTGGACTTAGGGGTGAGGAAAGTATCCTGCATCATGACATTTTTAGTGCTTACATGATTGCATATGCTTCATCAAAACTCTTTGAATTGTATATTTAAAATGGGTTAATTTATTGCTCATAAATTATACCTCAGTAAAGCTGACTAAAAATAAGATAGAAGAATCTATCTTCGGAGAAATCTTAACAATTACTCTGACAGTCGTGTCACTAAGGATATTTCTCAGTAATGTGGTTCAATGTTGTGGGCTGCTAAATGGATTAAAGCAAACCAAGAAAAGAGCTTAATGTTATTTTAGAAAGGAGCTGTTGAAAGATAATCCTGGAATATAACCACATAAGGAGATCAGTACATCCTAGCCAAGTTTAAACTTCTGCTATTTAATGAAATCAGGCCAAGCAGCAGCACTTGTTAGTAATTGTAACGGTGGTAACAAATTTCATATGTATATGGATTACAGTTTTGAAAGTGAGTTAAAATATAGATTATTCTATGATTTGAAAGGTCCAAGGGCCTGAGAAATATTCTAGCCATGGGAACAAGAAAACAAGCAAACATGTTTTTGGATGCAGGGTAGACATCATCAAATATTGGAATGCCATGCAGAACGCAGAGCCCTCACAGTCATTGTTCTACCCTTTCTGCTTATCCTGTTCCTTCTTTCTGAGGATCACTCTTTGGAGTCTCCTCAATTTAGACTAAAGGATGGATTCGATGGACTAGGAGAGACTCTCCAACGTGGAGGAGCACACTGTGGAGACTTGCTGGATGAGATCAGCTTTGCCAGGGAAAGGAGTTCTTGTGGGGTCAGTAGTCATTCCCCACTTATAATGGCACAGGCACAATCATAGTAATGTATCTTGGCAATTCTTATCTGAAGTATTGTGTGTGTAGACTGGCATTATAGACTATAAAACCTTTTTTGTACATTATTTCACCTAATTCCTATAACAGATATTTCTAACTTCTCTTTTCTGCAGGTGAGTATTTTCAGCACTTTATACAGTGAGTTATCCAAAGTAGATATGCAGAAAATATTTGTTGATGTTGAACTAAGTCATGGAGAAATTAATGAGTGGATGGATGAGAGACTTGTATACAATTCAGTGACTTCCCCAGAAGTCAAAGAACTTTGCCAGTGGCAGCAGCCTGACGCATGAAAAAGGGAAGATAGTAGAGTACAGGGAGCATCGAATTGCTCCGGCTTTGCAGTGATATCTGCACCTTCACAGGCTAAGCCTCATTTTTTCTCCTTCTGTGAAATGAAGATAATTGCAACTTTAGGAACTTGTGAAGTATTGAGAGAGAACAGATTTGCTGTTTGCAAACATAAGAGCACATGCTAGACATTTAGGAGTTATTCAATTCAATTAAAATTTAAGATTCCTGATTATAACTTCTGTGATTCTTGTCATTACACTGTGCTCATGAAATGTGTTCAATTTGTAGATCAAAAGAAGAAAATGCAATTTCCCTTTTATTTAATGTTCCTGCTGCTTATTATTATGTACCTATTTGTGTGTGCTTCTGTAATTCTCTTCTTTCACAACCGAGTAACATATTTTCCAAGACTAAGTAAAATCCCTTTTGCCTGCAATCTAATTTCAACATTTATAACATAGCCAAAATCCAGGAAGAAAACAATTAAGCAAAAATGTGCTTTCATCCCGCTACACCGACATAAATGCCGTAATCTGTGTGTATGCAGAAGTGTACGAAAGCTCCACCTCTGCCTCTTAGGAGAATGATCTGAGCTGCACTTGAAGCTTGTTGACTCCTTTTTTAAAAATATAATCACTTTAAGCCAAAGCATCTGATTTTCTTACACAGAGCAGATTAAAAATTTTCAATTAAATGGTGACAAGAAAACTGACAACAGTGGGAATTAACAAAAATTGTTCACAAGCTGTACTCTCCTATAACCTTAATAGTGCAGTGTTTCTGGCTTCATCAGAGACACAAAATACTTGTGCTAAAAACATCTCTGACAAAATTTGTGTTGGTGTTAAATGACATGTTTTATCATTAAAAGTCATCCCAAACATTACAAATGTATAAAATAGTTTTTGATTAAGCAATTTCTGAAGCCCAGCAGGATAAATCTGACATACGAAAATATGATCTTACAGCAACATCACCTAAAAGTACAATGTGCAAACCTTGCATTTTGATTTTTTTAAAACATAACACTAAAGGCCGGCGCCGCGGCTCACTAGGCTAATCCTCCGCCTAGCGGCACCGGCACACCGGGTTCTAGTCCCGGTCGGGGCGCCGGATTCTGTCCTGGTTGTCCCTCTTCCAGGACAGCTCTCTGCTGTGGCCAGGGAGTGCAGTGGAGGATGGCCCAGGTGCTTGGGCCCTGCACCCCATGGGAGACCAGGAAAAGCACCTGGCTCCTGGCTCCTGCCATCGGATCAGCGCGGTGCGCCGGCCGCAGCGCGCCGGCCGCGGCGGCCATTGGAGGGTGAACCAACGGCAAAGGAAGACCTTTCTCTCTGTCTCTCTCTCTCACTGTCCACTCTGCCTGTCAAAAAAAAAAAAAAAAAAAAAAAAAAAAAAAAAAAAACCATTAAATATTTTTGAGTTCTCAGCCACTGCTTCATAGATAGCTTTGAGGGTGCTTCAGAAAGTTCATGGAAAATGTGTATTGTGAGAAAAGCTTTGCATGCATTTTTTAAAAATGGAACGCCTCTGAAAAACTAAGTGTGTATTACTTAGCAAGAGAATGATCGTGCAAAAGGAAAATGCTAGGTGCAGAAGAGGCAGGGGAGATGCAATAGCGTGGGAAGAACTCAGTGGGCACTGCTGGTCCCCGGATGCAGACCTGCATGCACTGACCAAGACAGGGCTCTTGGAAGTCAAAGGCAGCCCCTAGCTGACACCAGCAGGGCATGAAGACTCCTGCCGACATGTGGCTGAGGCAGGAAGCAGATTCTCCTCTGATGCCTCCAGAAAGCAATGCAGCTCTGCTGACACCTTGATTTCAACCCAGGCTCTAAGACAAGTAATAGTGTTGTTTTAAGCCATCCTTACCCCATCCCCCAATGCAGCAGGTGTAAGAGAAGCTACATACATTTTCAGTCTCCATACAGGTAGAAAAAGCATTTCACGATCGACATCCATCTTCATAAAAATGTTTGTGAATCCAGAAAGTGAAGGCATTTCCCAAAACTGATGAATAGCATCTATGAAAAAACCTACCTATGACATCATACTTAGCAGTGAAAGACTGAATGTAAGTTTCTTGCAAAGAAAATCAAAACTACATTTCTAGCAGATCAAATTGAAGCAAGGAACCTAATTAAAATTTAGAACTACCCTTTGAATAACACAGTTAAGAGAATGAAAGGTTAAGCCACACACTAGAAGATATTTGTAAATCTTATATCAGACAAAACATTTGTAAGCAGAATATATAATTTTCAAAATTCACATATAAGAAAGAGCAGACAACCCAATGATAGGCTAAGAAAATTGAGCTAAAATTTTAAGTATTATTTAGGTCATTGCAGAAAAACCAGGGTAAAAAAAAGTGAAATTTAATTCTCAAAAAGAAGAGCAGTACCCGAAGTATTATGGAGGAGTGGCCATTTTGCCTAGCGGTTAATTCACTCCTGTCCCATATTGGAGTGCCTGAGTTTGCTTTGGCTGTTATCTGCCACCCATGCAGGTGATGGGAGACACGATTGCAAACCCAGCTCCCAGCTTTGACCTAGCTCTGGCCCTGGCCCTGGCCCTGCCCCAGATGTTGCAGGGATTTGGGAAGTGAACTCCAAGATGAGAACTCCCTTTCTGTATATCTGTCTCTGGTGACCTGAGCAACATCAAATTTTAAAGAAGCATAAAGTATATAGTTAGTGTACCATGGCTTAAAAATATTTGTTATTTATATAGTATCTGTCAGATTGTTTTTCTTTGTGTGTGTGTGTGTGTGTGGTGGGTAGCTATTAATACTTACTTTTAAAGTATATGATAATTAGATGAGAATATTTCTGTGAATGTAATTTGCCACTAAATTGCCATAGAAGTATTATTATTATCACTAATGTATTACTGTAATTACAATTATAGGGGGTTAATATCATGAATATTTTATGTATATCTTAGTATGTATTTAAAAAATTTCTTTTATTTCAAAGACAGAGAGACAGACAAACAGCTATCTCCCAAAACCCTGCAACAGCTGTATCTGAGTGAGGCTGAATCCAGGAGCCAAGAACTCAGTCCAAGTCTCCCACATGGATGGCAGAGGCCCAACTACTTGTGCTGTCACCTGCTGCATTCCAGGGTGTGTAGGAGCATGAAGCTATAATTGAGAATGGAGCCAGGACTCAAACAGACACTCCAAAATGGGGTGTGAGTGCCCCAAGTGGTTCTTTAAACACTACATCAAATAATCACCCCTGTAATTATTATTAATGATGTGTTATTATGTTGTCATCAAAATAAAACAAAAACAAATGACATATTAATATTATTATCAGAATAGTTTTATTCTGCAAAGATCCAGTATTCCATAGATTCCCCTTTGAATAACCCTGTTTGTGACTTTCCAACATGACAACTAAGTAAAGTAGCTGTCTCTGTTAGAATGAACACAGCATGGAGCTGTTTTCCTAGATCTTTAGCTAGAGTAGCAAGTACAATTGTTGTTGCTGTTGTTGTTAACAACTATATTTTGAGCGCTTTTTGTTGCTATAGTATGATCTAGCCCTTAACTGCTATACTTTTCAAAACAGAAATGAGAAGGTGCAGACTCCCATTTTTGAAACCTGACCAAACAGAAGTGAGGTGAGACTGTTTGCAGCCAGTTAGGAATTCCTATGTGGTATTTCTGAAGCAGGAGCAGAGGCTGAGAAGGAGCAGCAGGTAGGAGTGCATTCTAGTGTTGTAGCTGGAGAGACACACTGGGGTCCAAGCGGCAAAGCCAGTTGTCAGTGTTCAGCAGGTGAGGCTTCACTGCCAGACACGTGTCCATGTCTGACTTTCAGCAGAACTTGAATGTCTTCTCTTGTCTCCTACCTGCTTGTGAGCATGGTTCTCCATTCTCCCTGTTTATGTAAGAAGTTAGTATTCAGAACTCTCCAGTGCTCTCCAAACTTCTTTGATCATATTTCCCATCAGAAAAGAATGTGAACACATAAATTCCAATGTCTTTCCTTGCCAGAATCTTAGGTCACTTTTATAGATCAGATAAGTCTTACTTGATAAGAAAACATTATTCTATTTTTTTAAAGATTTATTTATTTAGTTGCAAGGCAGAGTTACACAGAGAGAGGGGAGGCAGAGAGAGAGAGAGATCTTCCAACCACTGGTTCACTCCTCAATTGGCCACAACGGCCGGAACTTCGTCAAGCCAAAGCCAGGAGCCGGGAGCTTCCTCCGGGTCTCCCACGTGGGTGCAGGAGCCCAAGGACTTGGGCCATCGTCTACTGCTTTCCCAGGCCATAGCAGAGAGCTGGATTGGAAGAGGAGCAGCTGGGACTAGAACCAGTGCCCATATGGGATGCTGGCGCTTCAGGCCAGGGCATTAACCCGCTGCGCCACAGTGCTGGCCCCAGAATATATTATTCTACAATGTAACCTTCCAATTCTAATTAAATACAAAGTCAGTTGTATGATGCTATCAGACAAGTAGTATTCTAGGCAAGTAGTGTTTGAAGAGAAAACTACGAAGCATTGAGTAACTGACACTATTAATGTTGCCTTCACCAATAAGCATCTTCAAATATGAGTGGCTAGCACAGCCGAGCAAGTACTATGGCAGAAGTTTCAAGACTGTTGAGTGGGCTATAGGAAAGACTATGTGGAGGTAGTATTAAGATGCAAGTTGAGAGGCCAGCGTTGTGGCCCAGCAGGTAAAGTGGCTGCCTGCTATGCCAGCATCCTATATGGGTGCCAGTTTGAGTCCTACCTGTTGCACTTCCAATCCCACTCTCTGCTGAAGGCCTGAGAAAGCAGGCCTAAGTCCTTGGGCCCCAGCACTCATGTGAGAGACCCTGGCTCCTGGCTTTGGACTGGATCAACTCCAGGCATTGTGGCCATTTGGGGAGTGAACCACTGGATGGAAGTTATCTCTTTCTCTCTCTCTCTCTCTCTGCCTTTCAAATAAATAAATAAATCTAAAAAAAAGAAGGATGGAAGTTGAATAGGCTTTGTAGTCTTCTGAGAGTGGTCCCAGGGCATGAATTGAGTTCATCCAACCACCCTAGAAGGTTGAGTTGAAAAGTGTTTTTAAAAATATATCACAGATTTACTATTCCATTGCAGGTGTATATCCACATTGAAGAATAATTAGTATGCAGTTTTGTTTTAGAACAAATCTAGAAGAAGTGCTGTCTTAATTGGCATTTTAAAATTAAAATTTATTGAAAGGAAGTAAGATTAAAGCTTAACTCTGTAAATATTATTTTTGGAACATAATTTTTAAACATTTTGGAAAAGGTCTGTGTTTGTTTTAATTTACTATGATAATTATGCTACTCCTAAAATCTTAAAACAGTGACTTTGTTTTGCTATTTCATTTTAAATTATAGAAATTCATTATTTAATTACATTACAATTCTTTAAAACAGCACATACTTGCTCTCAAATTTAACTTCAATTAACTGAAAAAAAAAAAGAAATTCCCTGAATTCAGAACAATGTCTGTAATGTAGTGTCAGAATAATTTCTGAACAATGTAAGTAAATGTTTATTCAAGGAAAATACACTGTGCCTCAGGAAGTGTTCAGTCAAGTTGCTTTTACCATGAATATCTGGTTCTAAAGACCAAAACTAATAGCTTTGAGTTGGGAGTACAATATTTTTTTTTAAATATAAATTAAACTACAGAACCTGTTGCAGAATGCATGTGATTCCACAGGCTTCTCTTGTTGGTGGTAACATGGTAGCTTTTAAATGTGTGTCAGTCACAGTGCATATAACCCATCTCAGAAGTATCTTGGTGTTCCTGAGGCATGAAATAACTCTGAAACAGTAAGCAAAGTGTATGAGATGGAGATACGACAGTCATGGAAATACATGTCAACAGAGACTACCAAGAGAAATGACAGTGATTTCATTGCACCAAGTGTTTATTTAACTGTGAAAAGATCATGTTTGGCATAGAAAATACATTCTTTACAGAAGCTGGCTGCATTGTTCAGCAGATAAATTGCTTTTGTAACTGATGCATTAGACATAAACTGGAATTTTTATGATGCAATTCATTTATTGAAACCATATTGTTTAAAATCTTAATACTTTAAAGTGAATATTAGAAGCATGATTGAACATGAATTATGATTCATTAACTATACAGAACTGATGATAGAATATTTGGAGAAGTGGTTGTCTCTATAAATGGAGGGTTCTGTTAGTTTCCAAACTGACTCATGTTGTCAGGAAAGATTTTTTTTTTTAAATGAACAAAAAGGATGGAGTCATTAAGGATTGCTTGCTATATGCAAACTTCTTTCTTTTATTTGTTAAGAGGAAAGAAAACTTAGTCTTAAAACATGTTCAAAGTAGGCAGAAGTGGCAACAAAAGTGTGCTGACCCCTAGAGTAAGAAACAGGGATCTGCATAAGTGATAGGTACCCAAATTGTAAGGGTGTTTAAGGGATACCTGGTACTGCTTAATTCAGAGTACATTGCCTGAGATTTTCAAGTGAAATCGGTAGCATGCCAGTTGTCAGCATGAAAAATACTCAAATGCTGTTTAGCTTGATACTGTGTGAATTCTGAGTTCTTAGGTTTTGAGAGACTGTGGGAGCATATAGAACATTGATTAGATTTATCTGCTTCTTATCCCTACCCATCCCCCTCAGAATCCTGACCCTTGAAAATGCTTTATTGTATCAGTGGGAAACATTGACTAAATATGGTGATATGTTTCTTTTCTGAAGACTGTTGACCTGCCATTTGCAAGCATTTTTTCATAGGTTAATCTTGCTCTTGAATCTTGAGAACATTATTTTTGTTCTTGAATCTGGAAAAGCTTGATGATTTGGTTAATTTAAAAAAGATACATGGAGCCAGCATTGTGGCTCAGTGAATTAAGCTGCTGCCTGCAGTGCTGACATCTCATATGGGCACCAGTTTGAGTTTTGGCTGCTCCACTTCCAATCTAGCTCCCTGATTATGCACCTGGGAATGCAGTGGAAGATGGCCCAAATATTTGGGGCCCCGCAACCCATGTGGGAGACCCCGATGAGGCTCCTATCTCCTGTCTTCAGCCTGATTTAGCCCTGGCTGTCGTGCCCATTTGGGGAGTAAACTAGTAAATGGAAGATCTGTCTCCCTCTGTCTGTCTTTGTCTCTCTCTGTAAATCTGCTTTTAAAGTAAATAAGCAAAGGTTTTAAAAATATAAAAAGAGCCCCATACTAATTTGATGGCCCACCTCACTCTGTCTCTGTGAATGAAGAATACATGACTAAGCTATATGAGTTATGATTTTCCAGGACATTGCAATTCAAAGTCACATGCTGTTAATCATGCTGCTCTTCCTCTCATAATTCTCTCCCTGAAAGAAGTTCGTACGTAAGAGGAGATTTTCCAAAGAAAGCACATGCTCGTTACTGACAGGTCATGGCTTGTCAACCTAAACCAGGGTTAACGTTTTGCCTTGGACATCAGGTACATTCACACTGGCTATACAGGTGATCACAAGGACCAAGGACAGCACTCGTTATTGGCACAGTCAGTAGTACAAAGTAAATCATATCCTGTTGCACATGGATCTGTATGCAGATTGCCATTGCACAGCACGATTTAATGAAAGATGATTGTGGAGGTATTATTTTATTATAATTGTGATGACTTTCTTGGTTGCATTAGCATCAGCCTCAGTCACACAAGAAAAGCATTTTTGGTGTTTGCAATAGAAAGTATGAGAGCTTGCTGAGTGAAATAAGCCAGTCCCAAAGGGACAAATATCATATGTTCTCCCTGATCGGTGACAACTAACTGTGTACCTAAAAGGAAACCTGTTGAAGTGAAATGGACACTGTGAGAAGCAATGACTTGATCAGCTCTTGTCCTGATTGTCGAGGAACAACTTACTACTTTTTTACTTATAGTATTTTTTTGTTTTACTTAATACCATTGGTTGAGCTCTTTAATTAACACACAATTATTCTTAGGTGTTTAACTGAAAAGTGATCACTGTTAAATACAAGAGTGGGAATAAGAGAGGGAGGAGATGTACAGTTCGGCACATGCTCAATCTGACTTACCTCTAATGGTAGAGTTAGAAACGTGCTAGGGGATTCCAATACAATCCCATCAAGGTGGCATGTACAAATGTCATCTCACTAGTCAAAGTGATCAGTTTCAATTCATAATTGATCATAATGATAGGATTAAGTGTCAAAGGGATCACATAAACAAGACTAGTGCCTGCTAATACTAACATATAATTAAAAAGGAGAAAACAATCCAACATGAAAAGTGGGATACACAGCAGACTCCTAGAATGGCAGATGTCCTAAGCAGCACTCTCGCCTCAGAATCAGCCCTTAAGGTATTCGGATCTGGCTTAAAAGCCCATGAGAATATTTCAGGCATGGAAAGCCAAGAGACTCTGCCAAAAAAAAAAAAAAAAAAAAAAAAAAAAAAAAAAAAAAAAAAAAAAAACAACCTAAATGAGAGGTCTCTGTGAGTGAGATCCCATGGGAAAGAACAGCCCATCAAAGAAAGACATACCTTTCTCTGAAGGGAGGAGAGAACTTCCACTTTGACTATGGCCTTGTCTAAATAAGATCGGAGTTGGCGAACTCAAGAGGCTTCCATAGCCTTGGCAGCACATGACAAGAGCCTCAGGTGATTACTGATATCATAAATAAGAGTGTCAATTGTTAAATCAACAACAGGAGT
The DNA here is from genome assembly GCF_964237555.1 of Oryctolagus cuniculus. NCBI lineage: Eukaryota > Metazoa > Chordata > Mammalia > Lagomorpha > Leporidae > Oryctolagus > Oryctolagus cuniculus. Next base: position 15,597,379 of record NC_091433.1, read on the forward strand.
CACTGGGCACTTACTCCTTATGTAGGATCTCTGTCCTTAATGTGTTGTACTATGTGAATTAACAGTATAACTAGTACTCAAACAGTACTTTATACTTTGTGTGTCTGTGTGGGTGCAAACTGTTGAAATCTTTACTTAGTATATACTAAGTTGATCTTCTGTATATAAAAATAATTTAAAATGAATCTTGAAGAATGGGATGGGAGAGGGAGCAGGAGATGGGATGGTTGTGGGTGGGAGGGTGGTTATGGGGGGGAAAACCACTATAATCCAAAAGTTGTACTTTTAAAATTTATATTTATTAAATAAAAGTTAAAAAAAGAATCTCACAAAAAATTAAAAATCATTTATGAACACCTATATCTTTGCCTTTTAACACGGAGATTTATTGAATATTTACCATATGTTCTGTGCAGTTTTATAAATGTTGGTATACTGAAACGTGATACTTACAAAAATCCTGTAGGATTTAACATCTCCAAGAAAAGACCCAAAATCTAAGTGCATTCTCTTAGCCAGTATTCTGGATTCATCTCAAAGGTTTTTGCTGCAGTGTAGTAAGTTTTGAAATGCTTTCTATATGTCATCTTCTTGTCTATTCCTAACAATAATGTACTAAGGGATAATATTTTCATAGTTTTACATGGAACATGATGGTCTAGTCACGTATTTTAAATGGCTCAGGTTGGAACTCATTTCCTAATAAAGATTTATTTATTTAAAAAAAAGAAAAAGAAAGTATGAGAGCTGCCATCATTTGATTTGTTCAGATGCTTGTATTCGTGATCTTTGCATTAAAATCAGGCAGGTAAAAACAATCAGTGAAAAAAACATGTAAAGGCAATTTGTGAATTTGTAAGTACTAAAAAAAGCTTTAATAATATTTAGGGTGTAAACTCCATTTCAAGACAGAATTTTATTATTTTTAAAAATATGTGCTTCTTAGTCCTAATGTGTATACAACTTTATTAAATAATGTTTCCCTTAAGAAATGTGGAATTGTGTAAATCTCTGTTCAGGGTCTTTGTTAGATTACTATTTCCAAATAATAAGGTTTACCCCTTGAGTGTGTTTTGCAGCATTACACCTCTCCAAGCAACGTACTAATCTTGTCTATTCAAATGGGAATTTCTGAAAGCAATTTGGTCTCTTATAAATAGAAGACTACTGTACACATATCCTGCTATTCTTCAAACTGTAGGAACACATGGTGAGAAAGATCCAAGCCTTCCTAAAGTACTTTAGCTTCCACCTTTTCATGCTACTCGGGATTGAATCCATTAGAAGCCAACAAAGCCCTTCTGTGTTACTGTCCCTCCTGACTGTCAGCACACTGTGCATTTAGATAATTCAGCCAGAAGGCATTTTTATAAAAACAGCTTTCACGATCTGTTCTTAAAAAGGCATTTGTGTGCTCATTATGCAATTCTAACATTTATGTGTAGAGAGTGCTGTAAATAAAACACTGAGGTCTAATGCTATAGTAGCTGATGTCAGTAATCTTGGACAGAGTAATTTCCTTTTCTTTTTGTATCTTGATAGGACAGAGGCAGTCATGAACAAAATAATTTCTGGGCTTCATTGTTAGTGGTGGTTGGCTTTTGAGGATAGTAAACCACAATGACTCTGAGACTCTGGTAGAACTGTTGCTTTTATTTGAATATGCACCTGTCTACCCATCCTGAATACATTTTCTTTCAAGATAAACAATTTTGAAATCTATATTTTTAAGTCTTTGGCCATTCACATGTTGTCATTTTAATCGTGTAATTATAATTTCTGTAAATCCTGTAAGCATGTTTGAGAGAGTATTTTGCTGGGTGGTATAATTAGAAGGTAATTTCTGAGCTGAGGCTTGAAGAATGAGCAGAGCTTTGTTGCTCCATCCCAGCATAAAGAGAAGCACACATGCACAGGGGTGTATGGGGAGACCGTGTCTTTAGGGAGATCCAGCTTTCTTGGCATGACTGTTTTGTCAAGTGCTTTCAGGGAGCAGAGTTGTAGGTGAAAGGATACCAGGAGACTCATCAGAGGCATGGGACAAAGAAGTTTATGTTTTGTGATATGAGTCAATATTGAGGGATTTCTTCTAGGACATTTATGATGTGATCCCATTTACCTATTTGGAAGATTATTCTAGCAACAGAATGGGAGTGAACAATTATTTTGTGCTCTTTCATGGTCATTTTAAGAACCATAGTATTATTGTCTAGATTGCATAAAAATATTCACATTACCTTTGTAAATACCTGAATGCCAACTCTTAGGACAGATCATTAAACTTTAAAAAGTTGAACCACAAAACTGGTATCATATAGAAAAAAAAAGACTAATCTTTGTTGAATATACAACTCCTAACTTAAACCTTTACCTACACCTTCATGGAACCCCAATAGCAAATATTTCACTAATGGATACTTAAGCTTTATTCTTTTTATATTATGACTGGATTAGAAAAGAATAAGCATTAAGTACCATTATAAAGGTATTCAATATTATACTATTTGGTGTTTGAAAGATATTCTGTTAAGTTACGGAAAACTAATAATTTGGCAAGTATTATAAGGGAGGTGTTCACATCCCAGTCTTCAATCTGGGACAAGAGAGTTAAAGTTTGAGTTCCAGCTTTGTCATTTTGGAGCCATGTGATCCAGGGCAAATCAGAGCTCGTAAAAGAGGGGAATGATAGTGTCACCTGCCTCACTGGTGGCTGTGAGCTTTAATTTGCTTAATACATGTAAAGTAATCAAAAACAACAATTGAATATATTAAATGCCCTATATTATTTGCTGCTGTCATAATTCCTGTGCTTCTATAGCTGGCTCTCACTCGTTTGGATGCTAGTATATGATTATCATTGGAATCACATTTTGTTCTTACATAATGCCATCCTCATGACATGTATCAAAAACTTAGATATAGAAGATTAAACTGAGTGCCAAATGAAATGGCAAACTGGATGGTAGAGTTCAGGACAGATTAGATACACTACTAAAGCCTGCAAAAGTATGTCTCACATTAGTGTATTGAAACTCCTCTCCTAGTATAAAGTCACAGAGTCTGCCCTTAGTGAAATGCTAAAGTAAGCTGAGATTAAAGCATGCAAGTTTTAACCACCTGAGGAGAAAATGTTCCTTGGAGTGTTCCTTTGTAGAGAATTGTGGCATATAGGAGTTTATATGAGGTGTGTCTTAACTGTCGACAAATACAGGTGTGACACGAGCTGGAGGTAGAAGAGAGCCTGGTTTCATAGAACCCAAAGTTCCTCTCCAGAATAATGACTTGATGCATCTTTTTGGTTGTTATTGATTTCTTACTAGTATAAAGTGAGGTTATCAGGTTTGTATCTTTTAATGAGAGGGACTTTTCAATTTAATGATCCATCACCTTGAACTATGTGAATTTGGTGTAATGAGCATACATATAAATCTCATAACTTCTATTTTGATGATTACTAGATACATGGTTCTGGAGGGGAGAGGGAAGGTCTGAACTGCCAATATAAATGTAGAAGTCATAAACATGGAATTGGGTATTGAAGACATGAAACTGGATTAGATTTTGCAGGATAAAAGTATGTGGAATTACAAAGAAGTTTTAGGATCACTTAGTGACTTAACAATGCCAACATTTAATGATCAATTTAAAAAAGAGGAATTAATAAGCCTTAGATGTCTAGGAAAGAGGGTTTTAAAACAGTAGGAAATGGACCCACTCAGTGGAATACTGCTGATAAGCCAAATAAAATCAGGACTAAATTGCAAGATTAGTCAAAAGAATATTGAAGCCAAATTAACTGTAGTGAGAATATGTTACAAAAAGCAGTGGGAGTAGAAGAAAGATTGAGCAGAAAGTGAGGAAGTAAAATAGCAGACCAATTAACTCTAGTATGATATTTAACTTTGGAGAACATGAGCAAAATTAACTTTGAAAGAAAAGAGGGTATTGAAGGAAATCAGTATTTTTTCATTATTATCATTTTTAAGATGGGAAATAATATTTTATTTGCTGATTGAAATAGCCAAAGATAGAAACGTTGTGATAGACATGTCAAGACTCCCAGGAGCCTAACAGGATTATAGAACACTCAAAGGAAGGGGAAAAATGTGATGTTCAGGAACAGATAGGTTTGTAGATTCAGATGTTACGTATCTGAAGAGAGTTTTCCATGTAAAATCTATCTGCTGGTGAATAAGACACAATAGCTTCTACAGCATATGAGGAAAGGCTGGGAGAGTGGAGATCAGAAGTTTGAGAAGAGTTGAGATTTTCAGATCAATATGTGGATTGCCATGCATTCGTAGATCCTGCTGGAGGGTGGTTCACCATAAATTGTAGACATTAGTTCATTCTGAGATTTTACTGAGTATTCAGCATGTAGTAAACCTGTGCAGAGATGATTGGACCCATTCAGGGTCAGAGAGTTTAGGACATTTGCAATTAAGGGCCAAGAGAAGGTGAGTTTATGTTATTGGTAGTGATATGGCTTCAGTGATGAACCACTGAATCCAAGGTGGATCATTGTCAGCTTTGTGATCAGTAGCCTCACTGAGGTTCTGGTAGAACTGAAGAAAATCCAACTTGTTGGTAAACACTAAGTGAATCTCTCATCTCATCATGCCTTGGTCACAACAAGGAAACTACTGAAAGAACACCAAATCTCCATCTCATCAACACCACAGGGAAAGTATATGGAAAGTTCTGTCTCTCAATCCGTCTGAAAATGGGCTAGACGCAGTCCCATCTCACAGGAATAAATTTGAGTAAAGTATCTTGATGTGAATGGAAGGGGAGAGGGAGTGGGAAAGGGGAGGGTTGCGGGTTGGAGGGACGTTATGGGGGGGAAGCCATTGTAATCCATAAGCTGTACTTTGGAAATTTATATCCATTGAATAAAAGTTAAAAAAAATAAAAGCTGAAAAAAATTAAAAAAAAATTTGAGTAAAGTAGACTATATGGAAACAATACTGTAGCTTATCATGTTGGTCATAGTTAGACATTTGTCAAAATCAATTTTGCTTATAAGCCAGAATATTGTACCTTAGAAGCAAGAACCAGTCTGGCTTCTTCCTTAGTGCCTGCCTCCTGGATTCTTGCTTTGCCCTTCATCTGCCTGTACTCCTGTTTGGTGTTGCTCTCCTACACCCTGTTTCTGGGTGAGAGAAGGTGAGGAGCATGCTTCAGCCGCAAAGGATACTGACTCTGATTGGCTACTTTCAGCAGACTTGAATCCTCATCCGTGGAGCTTGGTGGGTAGGTTCATATGCAGTCAGCTTTGTGATAACTCCAAACGGATACCTGGGTGAGCAGTAGCAAGATTTAGATTCAGTGTGGATGCTAAGAGGTCAGTCCTTTATGAGCCTCAAGTCTAAACTACATCCTTTCATGTAAGACAATAAAGAAGTTATGAAGGGACTTTATGCCCAAGTTCGATTCCTAATTATGAGATGTTAGCCAAGTTGTTTAATTTCTCAATATTTTATCCAAAATTGGGATAAAATTAATACCCATCACATAGGTTGATTATGTAGATTGAACAAGTTATTACCTGTGGAATATTGACCCAGTTTTTAGAGCACCATATTTATTAAATATTAGGTTTTTTTTTTTACAGATTTTATTTATTTATTTGAGAGATAGTATCACAGACAGACGGAGAGATAGAGAACAAAGTCTTCCATTCATTTGTTCACTCCTCAAATGTCCACAAGGGCTGGAGCTTGGCCATTCTGCAGCCAGGAGCTTCCGCCAGGTCTCCTTCATGGATGCATGGGCCCAAGGAGTTGGGCCATCTTATACTGCTATCCCAGACCATTAGCAGGGAGCTGGATGGAAACAGGAGGAACTGGCACGCATATGGGATGCTGTGCACAGCGGGGGATAGGGTGGGGTTGGCCTGTTACACCACAGCGCCTGCCCCCTAAGCATTTTTTTTTTAGATTTATTTTATTTATTTGAAAGACAGAGTTACAGAGAGAGGTAGAGACAGAGAGAGGTCTTCCATCCACTGGTTCACTCCTCAAATGGACGCAATGGCCAGAGCCGGACCAAGCTGAAGCCAGGAGCCAGGAGCTTCCTCTGGGCCTTCCACATGGGTGCAGGGGCCCAAGGACCTGGGCCATCCTCTGCTGCATTCCCAGGCCACAGCAGGGACCTGCAGCAGAAGCCGAGCAGCTGGAACTCAAACCGGTGCCCATATGGAATGCTGGTGCTGCAGGCCAGGGCTTAACCTGCTGTGCCACAGTGCTGGCCCCCAGTATTTGGTTTTTTAAAACTGTCACGTTAGGAGCTGACATTGTTGCACAGTAGGCTAAGCCTATGCTTCCAGTGGGAGCACCCTCTGTCGGAGGTCAGTTCAAGTCTTGGCTGCTCTCTTATAATCCAGCTTTCTGCTAATGTGCCTGGGAAGGCAGCAGGAGATGGCCCAAGTATTTGAGTCCCTACTGCCCACATAGGAGACCAGATGGAGTGTCTGGCTCCTGGCTGGAATTCCTGCCTTCAGCATGGCCCACACCTGGTTGCTGCAACCACTTAGGGAGTGAACCAGTGAATCTAAGATCCCATTCTCTGCATCTCTTCCTCTCTCTCTCTCTCTCTCTTTCTGCCTATCAAGTAAATAAATAAATCATTTTTTTAACTTTTATTTAATGAATATAAATTTCCAAAGTACAGAATATGGATTCCAATGGCTTCCTCCCCATAACGTCCCTCCAACCCACAACCCTCCCCTTATCCACTCCCTCTCCCCTTCCATTCACATCAAGATTCATTTTCTATTCTCTTTATATACAGAAGATCAGTTTAGCATACATTAAGTAAAGATTTCAACAGTTTGCTCCCACACAGAAACATAAAGTGAAAAATACTGTTAGTACTCAACTAAATCATTTTTTTAAAAAAATGCTACCTTATGATAGAGCTTCCAATGGTGTTTTAGAAAATGCTGATATTTTTAAATTATTATTTTCTTGAAAGGTCAAGGCTCTGGGGAAGGAGTGTTTCCATCTGCTGGCTTACTCCCAAATACTTACAATGGCTGGGTCTGGGTCTGGGTCTGGGCTGAGACTGAAGGTGGGAGCCAGGAGCTCCATCCTGGTCTCTGACATGGGTGAAATGAGCCAACTGCTTGTATCATCACCTGCTGCCTCCTAGGGTCTGCATTAGAAGGAAGCTGGAATCAGGTGCAGAGACGAGTGTCAAATGCAGACATTCTGGTGTGGGATGTGGTCATCTTAACCTCTAGGCTAACTGCCTGCCTTTCCCCGCTTTTAAATTTTTAGGTGTTTTATTTAAAAATATTTTATTATTTGTTTCCATTTGATTGGTGGTCCCTGAATATGTACTTATTTACTCTCGGAGAAAAAGAATAAGGAAAGCGAAGTCCCTGTGAGCCCCTGTAGGCAGTGGGAGAACAAATATCATGCAGATAACTGAGCAGATAAAATGGGAAGCCAAGAAAATGGGTTTTAAAAGATGGGCACAGTGAATAGTATTGTGGTAGAATCATGTGGCTGGGAAGAGGTGGAACACTCAAAATGTTAATCAAAGACTCAAAGTGTGCCCAAGTCTTAATCTTCCCCAAGCACAATTATTGTTTGCCTTGTAATTTATTAAATCAGAATAGAAAAACCAGGGTTAAATTATCTAGGTAAAACTTGAATCATTGTAACCACTTGTGTTTGTTGGAATAAAAGTAAAGGTGTGAGTGTAATGATAATTCTGTTTCTATCTTTCAAATGGCTACACCTAAACATTTTGTGTTTACTACTTGGTTTTTGTTGTTATTATAGTAATACATTTTCAGTTATCTATATTCAATTTTAAAACTGACTATATATTGCTTGTTCTAATTAAAGGCATACAAATAGTACAGCATTATTTTTATACTAAAGAAAAACAATTTAGGTACAGTGAATAGCATGGCATGTTAGTTTTAGCATATGCATTGCTCAACAAATTTATTTTTCCTTCAGCACATTCTTACCTACACAGTTCCCCTTGAGGACCTAGGACAATTCATATGCTGATTTCTCATCACTGAGTTAATACCTGAAAAGTGCAGGTAGACCAGAACTGAGAGTCCACAGATTAACTAGAGCTTTGTCACTCTTCATTTGGTGCCTCTTCTCACCATCGATCCTCAGTTCCAGTTAGTAAAGTGAGAACAGTAGCAGTGACTCCTTTACATAGTCGTAGTTTTTTGCTTTTTTTTTTTTTTTTAAATGAAATGCCTACATGGGCTGATGTTAGAATGTGTTTTAAACTCTTGAAGATTTAAATTTGGAAAAAATAGCAAAGGAACATAGATTTAAATTAGCACATGATAAGGGATTAGATTTGTAGTTTAAATACATTTTGAAAGACTGAAAGAGGTGATATAAGTAGAAGTAACTTGTAAGCTGTAAATAGTACATAAATATAAGATGGCTTTAGTATTATAAAAATGTTCATATAAAATTCTCATTTCTAAAAAAGTTATGTCTAAGATATTTTCATTTTAATGTATTTAAGAATTGTTATAGGGATGTACACTGTATATGTTGTGGTGTAACGGGTTAATGTGCCACTTTCAGTGCCTGGATCCCCTACTGGCACTGATACCAGTCCTGGCTGCTTCACTTCTGATCCAGCTCCCTGGTAATGAACCTGGGAAATCAGCAGAGGTTCACTGATGTCCTTGGGCCCACTACGGCCATTTGGGGAGTGAACCAGTGATGCAAATTCTCGCTATCTCATCTTCTCTCTCTCTGTGTAACTCTGCCTTTCAGATAAATAAAAGCTTAAAAAAGTTGTTCACACAAAATTATATTTGGATCTAAAATATGTTGTTTTAAAGATATACTCATATTTAAAATAGTTGTTAAAATTAAGACCATATTTTATTCTGGGAGGCTGAGCAAGATGCAATTAGAGAACTTGAAAGAAGTCATATTAATTTAAAATATTGCTATTTTATACTATTTTGTCTCAGCTGGTTCAGAATATGAAAGTAAGTGCCATTAAATGAAAAAATAACTTTTCTAGATGGTAAGTATATTAATCTAGATATGCAATAATGCCCTTGTTTTGATTTATAATAAATTCGTGGTCAGTGCTATATATTCAGATATACCATTGGCAAAACACAGCAGTTTCCAGCCGTTTTCGCTGGAGATGGTGTTACAAGAGGCCTTTGAACTTCATTCTTCTGAATCCCAGTTGCTGGGGCATTGGTTTCTGGATTGCTATTCTGTTAGCATGATGAACTAATTGACCTAGCAGGACTCCCCATAGAATAGCAGCTTCTGCTTAGTTCATCAGGAGAACAAATTGTTGTTTCATTTCCTCTTCCAGTCCCATTGGGGAAATTGAATTGTGAGAAGACTACCTACTGGGAGCAGTCAGTGCTCATGACTGAATAAGTAATTTTATGTATTTACTTATTTATTTATGTATTTGGTACTGTCTTAATTAGCAAAGAAGGAACAACTTTATTAAGCAAGAGTCTGCCGTGTTTTTGCTACACATGAATAAGTGCTGTAAGCAAAGCACTTCATTCAAAGAGACTTGTCAGAGTCAGGGTCCCTTACAGGTGCAAAGCTTACATAAAATTTTAATTTGTTATGGTAGAGCAGTTTGCTGGTGCTTATATTTGTTAGTCATCCAATGCAGACATAGAAGACAAGTCAGACTGTTAACTGGGCTTGAAAAGCAAAACAAAATGCCCATAGTTTGGAGTTTGGAAGATTTATTCTTTGGGCACAGACAAATTTGAAGTTTTAATTTTCCTTCAGTAAAGATAAATTACTTGTCCATAGCAATATTGTAATGTGGACTTGAACAGTTTGTCTTTAAGTTTTGAACCTTCACAGATTCCTTATTAGAGCATTTCTTCACTAGTGCGTGTACTCTTAGGCAACAATGGAGGTCGTGAGTTATAAATACAATGATGAAAGAAGTCTGATAATATCTTTGTGTTTTTTAGAGTTTTCTATTAGTTTCTACTATATGTCAGAAAAATGTAAAGAATATTTTTAAGATATGATTTAAATATTCCCTACATTAAAATCTCACATTTTTCTAGAGCACCAATTCAGTCACCCGTTTATGCTTAGAGGTAGAATAGCAGAACAACGTAGCGATAATGAGCCCTGTTGCTGCAGCAGTGTTGTCTTGATTCCAATATTTGCTGTACCCATCATTTGCATTTTGCTCCTGGACAAGCAATCTTTCTCTACTTTCAAAAGGTTAAGTTAAGGATGATGTGTGTTCATACAGGGAAAGACTATGGAAAAATGTCTAGTACATAGGAATTTTTCAGTGTTTGTTAGTAGCTATTACATAAATGTCTCGATTATCTGGCACAAAACCTGGTGCAAGGTGTGTTCTCAATAAAGACTTCATAAATGAATCAAAGTGCTATTTGAAAAATACAGAATTATTGTAAATCCATGTCTGCCCTGTTTATTTAAAGAAAAAAAATATATTTCAGAATCATTATAAAATTATAGCCAAATGTTGGAAAAATTCTAAAGAGGTTACAATCTATATTTAGATAGGAGAAACTTATTATCATCTGAATTGTTACTGTGTTTCATCAAGATTTTGAAAGTTATATTGAAATGCTCAATAAGTCTAGATGACTGGGGAGAGAGTTTACAGGATTCATCATTAATACAGTATCGTGGAAAGCTTACTATTTAAAAAAAATATGTCTGGGGCTGGCAGGCGACCTACTGCTTGTGACACTCAGCATCCCATAGTATGTGGACCGGTTTGTGCTCCCTGTTAGTGGCCTGTGAAAGCAGCTAGACGACCCAAGTGTTGGGCTCCTGCCACCAATGTGGGAGACCCAAAGGAAGCATCTGGCTCCTGGCTTCAGCCTGGCCCAACCCTGGCCATTGTAGCCATTTGGGGAGTGAACCAGTGGATGGAAGATGGAAGATATTCATTCACCCTCCCTCCTTCCATCACCTCCTCCGCCCTCCCCCTTTCCCTAATACCAACTTTCAAAATAAGTAAGCATATATTTTAAAAGTATATGTCTAACATCTTTTTGACCTTCTGTAAAAGACCTTATTTGCATGCAAGCCTGTGATATGAGGGAGAAATCAAAGTATGAAGTTTATGCTGTTGTCTGTGTCAAACGCTATGCGTATGAAAACAACCTAAGGTATAATCTTTTCCTCCAAGAAATATATAATAAATACACTTGAATAGGAAGTTTTAATACTTAATAATTAAGATTTAACATATGCATTGCCAATTACATGTATTTTCACATATTTAATAATACAGTACATACTCTAGATCTATGCTCTAGGAACTTAGGAAAACAAGAAAAAAAATTCTTTTGACTACTGAGAATGTTATGTTTCCCTTTGAAGAAGATCCAGGTGGAAATGCTGAAGTAAGAGAATTTCTTATTTAATTTAAAAATTGTTTATATTTATTTCTTTGAAAAAAAGAGAGAAGCATACACAGTGACAGAGGGCTGTCATCCACTGACCCATTCCCCAAATGTCCATAATAGCTGGGGCTGTGCCAGATCTGTGCTGGGAGCTGGGAGCTGGGAGCTCAATCTACTTCACTCACCTGTCTGGCAACAACTCAACTACCCAAACCATCACCACTGCCATCCAGGGGCTGCCTTAGCAGGAAGCTGGAGCCAGGGCTGGGGCCGAATGTGGAACCCAGGCACTCCAGTGTTGGAGGCAGGTGTCCTAACCAGCAGCCTAACCACTAGGCTAAATGCCTATCCAAGACGTTTTAAAACACCTAGAACACTCTGAAATCTAGGAAAAGGGGGAAATGCAGAATTTCTGTTAAGGGAGTTGGTTATTTTTGTATTAGGCTAAGAAATAGGAGAAGGAATCATCATTGCTAACAACATGAGCTTTCATTTTCAGTCGTGATAATTTAAGGTAGTGTTGAAGTTTTTTTTTTTCTTTTTTTCATGATTATTATTTAAGTGATACATATGAGAATGCAGTTCGTAGTGTCTGATTCGTAGCGTGCTGTTGATATTTCTGGGATTCCTTCACTCTTTTATGGATTCATGATTATCAACAGGAAAACTTTGGGGAAATTATAATTAAACTTAACACAAATGGAAGATGGTACTTTTATACCTTGTACATAAGGGCCACAATGAAATTTTCGTAAGAGGTGGTACTTGGAAGCCAACCAATGCAGCAAATTACACATTTGACTTATTTTATTTATTTCATTTGTTAAGGAGAGCGACAGTGAATTCCCATTCATTAGCTCAGTCCAGGTCTCCCATGTGTTGGAGTGACACCATCACCTGCTGCCTGCTGTGGTATGCTCTCACATGAAGGTGGCAAGTTAACATGTGGCTGACTTTGAAGTGAGTTCCCCTGTAGATTCGTTCTTATAGAAGAATATGATTTTTTTTTCAATCTCCCCAATGCATAAGTAGTAAGATGATTAGAAAGTACATTTTCATATGATTGAAGAGTAATTATCTTGTCAAATATAACAAAAGCAATACTATTCACAAGCATTTCCATTGTTGTTCTTGGCCCTTTTCCAATTAATTGGGTCATGTGAGTAGATCTGTGCCAACATTTGATATATATCACTTCTGGGTGTCAGTCCTTGAGTGACATTGCATTCTTTCTTCCACGCCTTAGAGAAATGATAGTCTTCTCATTCTGTCCTTTACATCAGACACACATAAAAATTAATTTCAGGTTGATTGAAGACTAAAACATGAAAGACCAAACAACAATATTTCTTGAATATATAAAATATTTTTCAAAACTGTGGTTAGGCACAGGCACATAAAATGCTCACTGTAAAGGAAGAGATTAAGAAATTAAACTTTATTGAAATTAAACATTATTTTTAGCCAAGATACTATTTCATGAATGGAAGTGGGATAAGGTATGAATAAAATGTGTAATCACTGAAGGATTCATATGCAAATTTTATGTTTTAACAAAACTACTAATCAATAAGAAAAAGCAGATAACCCAATACAACAAAAGCAGGAGAGAGAAAAAAAAATCTTGAATGGGCTCTTAAAAATACGAATATACAAATAGCAAAAAAGTTGTATGTTCAACATTGTTATTCTTCAGGAAAATTAAAATTAAAAACACACTGAGATACTATCACTTATTCATTAATATGGCTATTAAAAATTACTCTGAAAATACAAGTGTTAGAAAAGACTTCAAGAACTCTCCATATCTATCATGGGTGTGAGTTAGTAAAATTAATATGAAAAACCACTTTGTAGTATCCACTAAAGCTAAACTCACTCATTTCTCATGGTCCAGCAATTTCATTCCTACATATACACTCAACAGAAGTAGGTAAATTTAGGTATCAAAAATGTATAGCAGAATATTCATAACAATGGTATTTTTAAACCCCAAATGGAACCAAGTAACAGCAATAAAAGTTATAAAAATATTCAAAATATCACTGTACACACATGGAATCTTATAAACACAATGTTGACCAAAAAAAAAAAAAAGGCCATGACCAAAATAAAGCACATTGCATGATTTTTCAATATAAATTTTATCCCTATAAAATCCAAAAATAGATAAAATTAATCTTTAAAAATTAAATTGTATTTTGCTTTAGGGGGTAAATGACGAGTTATTTGGGAAAGGGTTACTAGTGATTTTTTTCTTTTGTACAAACACAAATGCGTTCACTTTGTGAAATTTCATTGAACTGCACACTTAAGATTTGGCCACCTGTGTTGCAACACTAAAAAAAAATTCAACACTAAGTCTGCAAAGCAGCTTTTATGAAAAGAATATTTTGATACTTCAACTAGAACTATAGGACCCCCAATCAGTACAATCCGAGCAAGTTACTTTTCAGGAAGTAAAGAACAAAACTAAATTAAAAACACTCTTTATACATCTGTCTTTTGCTGCTTCTTTGGTTTAAGTGATTTCTTCCCCCTCACTGGCCCTGCCATCTCCTGGACTACCCTAATTCAGCATTGCCACTTGGCACGGCTTAGTGGGGACTCGACTTTGGAATCTCAGCAGCTTAGTCCCATGCAAGCCAGCACAACATCAGGACACCCAACTGGCAGAAACATAAAGTATCTTCACAAGGCCAAGTGATATAATGTGAAATCTCTGTTTGCCCACAGTTTCTGTTTGATTAAAGCTAGATGGACAGCAACTTGAATAAAATATGAGTGTGCCATATTTTTACATTTTTGGTTGAGTTCTTGAACTAACTGGGGAAAACGTAAAAATCAAAGTTCAAGATTCTACATAACCAATGAAAAATTAGCACAGTGGAGGAGAGCCAAAGACAAAAGATTATATGTACTGCACTGTGAAAGGTCTGTTTTATGATCAAAAGTAAAAGTAAAGCACTTGAATTGACAGTGCTAATGATTGCCAAGTCTTTTCAGGCACATGCTGAGCTAGGGCTAAGAAAGGCAAGGAAGCAGAACAATGATGATCAGCAACTGTTATTATTTCCACCTGGATCAAAATAGTAGGAGGTAAATGTCAGTAACTTACAAAGTTCATATGAAGTACAGTTAGTTTTATGCTTGGTGGTATTTTATTTTATTTTTTTACATATTTGTTCAACACAGGCTTATTCAATGACTTTTTACTCTGAGTGATTAGTTGGGGCTATGAAATTCGTATGATGTGGCACCTAACTCCAAGGAGAAAGATGTTGGATACATTACACTGTGTCATAAAAAAGAATGAAATAGGATCTGGCGCTGTGGCTCAGCTGGTTAAAGCCTCGGCCTGCAGTGCTGGCATCCTATATCTGTGTGGGTTCAAGTCCTGGCTGTTCCACTTCTGATCCAGCTCCCTGCTAATGCTCCTGGGAATACAGGGGGCCATGGCATAAGTGCTTGGGCCCCTGCACCCACCTGGGAGAACCAGAAGTGGCTCCTGGCTTCTGGCTCAGTCCTTGCTCTTGTGGCCATATGGGGAGTGAACCAGGGGATGAAAGATCTCTCTCTCTCTCTCTCTCTCTCTCTGTGTGTGTGTGTGTGTTTCTCTCTTTCTCTTTATTTATAACTTTCAAATTAATACATCTTTTTAAAAAATTTATATTATTTATTTGAAGGACAGAGTTGCAGAGAGAAGTAGAGAGAGAGAGAGAGAGAGGTCTTCCATCCTCTGGTTCACTCCCTAAATGACCACAATGGCTGGAACTGGGCCAATTCGAAGCCCGGAGCCTGGAGCATCTTCCAGGGCTCCCACTTCTACACTAGGAGCTTCTGGTGCTTCTTCTCCCACCCGCCCTTCCAATGCACTTGTGCTGCTACTCATTTGCCTATAATTGCCTGTAGTTTCTAGAGAATCAGGAACCCACTGAAACCCGTCAGACACTTAATTTCAAAAGTCCAATGCAGCACTGGCTTCCTCAGTTCTGAATGTCCATACACAGCTTGTGGAGACATGTAGTCAGGTTCTACATTAATTAGTAACATTAGCCGATAACACTTGCTATGCACAAAATATATTGCTCTATTTCATTTAATAATGAAAACAAATTTGTGAGATAGGTCCATTTATCTTCCCAATGTATTGATGAGGACACTGCATTAGGGAAGTTAGGTAACTAATTCCTAAGAAGCTTCACACTTGTAAGGTGTGCATCTGGAATTCCAAGCCAGGCATTATGGCTCCTGGTCCCTGCTTAGATCCAGTGCTCTGCTGACACTCTGGAATCTTGGTGTGTTCAACAGTGTGAACCCAGCTGGGTCTTAATACATACAGAAGGTGTAGCTTTCACACTCCATCAGACCTCAAGCATGTGGTACCTTGTGGACACCTGTCTCTAAAAGACGGAGAAGGGAAAAGGCCAATGTAGATGCATTAGGACATTTGGTTTTTAATGCACTGCTGCAAGGCAGAGAATTAGCATGCCCTTGAAGGGGCACACTTCCTTGCTTGTGCGGGAAAGTGGGGACGAGAGCAAGAGGATAAGAGGAGACCATGAGAGAACAAACTGCCCAACTTCAAGCTGAGAATTGGGACAAGCCATCATTAGTGAACTCTGGTTTTATTACTTTTTGATGTGGGCTTAGAAAGATAGTATTTTCGGGGTTATTTTGACTTAGACACAACCCTTTGTCCCATGGGAAAGCTTGTGCATGCACACACAGCTAGATGCGTGCCTTTGTATTTAACTTTTGAAAGATGGACATTTTTCATTTTAGATTCCTTGGTGAATAAAAAGATTTAAATGGGCAATGTTTTAGTTTTAGAATGTTTTAATGTATAACAGTTCACTGATACTTTTGAGTCTCACCCGTCTTATATATTAGATTTATTCTATAAATGATAAAATATAATTATGTGATATAATTAATCTATTGACCTAGTTTATTAGCATAATTTAGTGTAAATTAATCATCTTATAAGAAAAATGTTCTTTTCAAAAGTATGGCCCCATATATTATTATTTTGCCATAAAATTTTATAAGAACTGATAATTTAAAATCAAAGAAAATTAAAGTTATTTCTACCACATGTTGTGATGAAATGTGCATATTTACACAGTATACTAGCAGACAAGATAAGCAAATACTTATTGATACTTACTTCAGAGGTTTGAAATCTAAGTTACTGTTACTGATAATTTTTTAAATTAAAGATTTGTTGAGATGGAATTCATATAATACAAAATTCATGCATTAAATATGTAAACCTCAATGTTTGTTAGTTTGTTAATAGAGTTGTGCAGTCATCAACACTATCTAATTTTAGAACATTTTCCATCACCCCCCAAAGAAATTTTGAGGCCATTAAGAAAACATTGTTGAGAGGCAATCATTTTACTATGGAATTATCTTGGAACATTTTTAAAAATCAGTTGACCCTGAATGCTGTGGCTGATTCCCATCCTATCTATTCAGTTTCTTTAATCCATATAGATAGGTAGATGACAATATCACGCTCTGATCACTGGAGTTGGGTAGCACATTTTTTTTAAAAGATTTATTTATTTATTTGAAAGTCAGAGTTACACAGAGAGAGAAGGAAAGGCAGAGAGAGAGAGAGAGGTCTTCCATCCACTCCTTCACTCCCCAATTGGCTTCAGTGGCCGGAGCTGTGTGGATCCAAAGCCAGGAGCCAGGAGCTTCTTCCGGGTCTTCCCACGAAGCTGTAGGGGCCCAAGGACTTGGCCATCTTCTACTGTTCCCAGGCCACAGCAGAGAGCTGGATCAGAAGTGGAGCAGCCAGAACTAGAACCGATGCCCATTTGGGATGCTGGCACTGCAGGCCTCTGCTTTACCCACTATTTTATTTTATAATTTACCTAGTGTTCTTTTTTTGCACCACTTATGGGGAATATGTTGTTTAGCTTTCATATATTTGAATTTTCCAAAATTTCTTTTGTTATTTATTTCTAATTTCATTGCATTATGTTAAGAGAAGATACTATTTTATAATTTTACCACTTTTAAAACTATTGAGAGTTCTTTAAAGTCTAAGATACATTCTATTCTGGAAAATATTCCAAATGCTCATGAAATACGTGTATGTTTTCTGTTATTGAGTAAAATATTCTGTAGATGTTAGTTCTGATATTGTTTGAGTTTCTGTTTCTTCATTGAACTTTTAACCAGGTGTTTTGTCTATGCTTGAAAAATGGCTATTGTAATCTCCAGTTATTATTTATGAATTGCCTGAGTTTGCTTTGTAGAATTTGGAGCTTTTTTTAGATAATACTCATGTTTATAATTATTATTCCTGCCAGATGGATTGAGCACTTTTGCATTAAAAACATCTTTTTTCAAGTAACAGATTTTGTCTGTTACTAGTATGGCCACTCCAGATTTCAAATGGAGATTATGTATATGGTTCAAATTTGCCCATCCTTTTATTTTAAATTTATCTGCGTTTTCAAATTTGAAGTCTGTGTCTTTACATAGATATATCATATTCTTGTTATTACATTTTTGGAATCTCTGCCTTTTGATCTGGATTTTAGTAATTTACTTTAATGTAATTAATTGCCAATAAATTAGGATTCATATTTTTCCTTTTAACAGTGAATTTATCATTATTTGCAATTTGTATTTGTTTTACATATTTTAAACTCTGTTTTCTCACTTTTGGCCTTGTTTTGTATAAGATAATCTTTTTTTCTAGTGTATAGTTTTAATTCTCCGATTGTGACTTGTAAATATTTATGTTTCCTTGTTTTGTTATTTTCTTCATTTCTGGCATACAGATTACAGTAACATCTGGTTCTGATAAATATCAACTTAATTTCATTAGTTTACAAAAAATCTTCCAATATAGCTTTCCTTCTGACTATTTTATGCTTTTTTCATCATACAAGTTACATCTTTAGGTATTTTAGGTCCATAGAGACAACTTATAGCTATGGTTTTACACAGTTGTTTTTAAAATTAGAAAGAAAAAAAAAGATTTACAAAGATTCATTTCTATTTAACTGTTTTATATTTATTTTCCTATCCATACAATTACCTTAGGATGCTCTTAATTTCTTCAGATGGATTTGAGTTAGTCTAGTGTTTTTTTTTTTAATATCAGTCTGAATGGTTCCTTATAGTATAGAGCATATCTGCTAGCAACAAATTCTCTCACACTTTTTGTTTTAATGTGGGAATGTGTGAATGTCTACCTCAACTTTTGAAGAAGTTTTGCTGGATATGGAATTCTTTGATGACGTGTATTTTTTCAGCACCTTGAATACATCATCCTGTTCCCTTCTGGCCTCCAGTGTTTTTTATGAGAAGTCAGTTGCAACCTTACTGATGAGATACCTTTTCCTTGCTGTTTTCAAGATTCTTTTGCCTCTGTCTTTCAACAGGTTGACTTGCTGTGTCTCATAGTGAACTCTGGTTTTTTCCTAGTTGCAGTTTATTGCACTTAGGGGATGCATAGATTGACGGTTTTCATTGAACTTTAGAAGTTCTTAGCTATTATTTTTTAAAACTTCTTTCATCCACTCTACTAATTGAAGTTGTGTTATATGTGTTTTGATGTGGAAATAGTGTTCAGAATCTCTGGAAGCTCTTGATTACCCAGACTAGATGTAGCCTTCCCTCTACTTGTTGAATTAATGGCATTTTTTGGTGATTATGATAATATAGAACTGATCTAGGGTAGATATATAATAATGTTTGCATATGTTCAGGGACTTAATATCTACAAATATGCAGTGGGAAAAATAAATATTATTTGCGATAATAAAATCGTTATAAATATGTATAGTGCTGAGAAGTGTAACTGGGAAAAGGGAATATTTAATGTTAATAAATGTTTCCATTCATTATAATAATAACAGAATTTTTTGTATCACGTACTGAGTTTTAATATTTTTAAAATATCACCACATTTAATTGTATACATGGAATAATTAGAGGCACTTTGCAAATAGGTTAAGATTTACAGGCAGGGGCAGATGTGAGGCTTACTGGTTATGATGCTGAGTAAGGTACCTGTGTACCATACCAGAGTGCCATGTAGACCCTGGGAGGCAGCAGTGATGCATCAAGTAACTGGATTGCTGCCATGAACACCACAGACCTCGATTGCATTCCTGACTCCCTGCTTTGTCCCAGCCCAGTCACTGTCTATGTAGGCATTTGGGAATAAATGAGCATATCAAACACTCTTTGTCTCTCTCTCATAAATTAATTCACTAATTAATTTTAAAATATCCATAAAGAAATGCATAAATAAGCCTATTTGTCTGAAAGTATCACATTCCCTTATTCTAGTTATAACTTTCTGTGGGAAGTAGGGTCAGTGCAGTCTTTTCATGGACGATGGAAGCTTGAACCTGACAGTTCATATGTGTAGCAGGTCTGTATTTCAGACTTACGTATGGGAAAAACTCAGGCTCAAAGAGATTGAACTGTTTTGTCTGAAAAAAGTGTTATGAGTGAAAGTCAAAGAGACTTGAAATTCTATTCAACAAGAGTGGATTATGAATACTTTAGGGACTGGAGATTTTGTTTATTAAATTACTCAGTTCCAGGAACATATTAGACACTCAGGTAATTCTGTGAAGATACAGAATTAGCATTAATCAATTTTATCTTCTATGCTGATCCGTTGTTCATGCATTTGTTTCTTTGTATATTAAATTAGTTTGCTTATTAGAAAGACAGAATAACAGAGAAATAGAAATAGAGTTGGGTAAATGGAGATCTTCTATCCATTGGGTCACTCTCCAAAGTTCTACAACAGCCAGGACTGGGCCAAGCGAAGCCAGGATTCAGCGGCTCCATCCTGGACTCCCATGTGGTAACAGGAACTCAAGCACCTGATCCATCACCTGCTGATTACCAGCACATTGTCAGGGAGTTAGTTTGGAAGCAGAACAGCTGGGACTTGAACCAGTAATACAAAATGAGATGTGGGCATGGCAGGCAGCAGCTTAACCCGCTGTGCCACAATGCCTACTCCAAAACATTTGGTTTTTTGTTTGTTTCTTAAGCTCTAACTTTATAGGTCTAAGTCTTTGGAAAGAGAAGAACTGTGATATTTAGGTATTGAACACCTAACTCCTGAATATACTAATATCATTCCTTTTGTAATAGTTTGCTAGTTCTGCAATCACAAAATGCCAAAGAGAGAACTCTATTTTCTCACAGTTCTGAAGGCTGGGAGTCCAAATCCGGGTTCCAGTAGTTATTTTCAGGGGAGGCCCCTCTCCTGGGCTCAAGATGGCTGCACATTCACCACGTCTTCACATGGCCTTTTCTCAGTAGGAGTGACTTCTGGTGTCTCTCTTCTTATAGGGACACTAGTCATATTGGTTCTGTCTGCAGCTGCAGTAACATGGAGGGTTACAGCTTCAAATATGAGTTCTGTGTGTCCATAAAGCCTTCTCTTACATAATGATTTTGCAATACTGAGAAACAGACTCCTTTTCAAATATTTACAAATGAAGAAAAGAGCATATCCCTTTAATTTTTAGAATTAAAACTACTATTTATTATTGGTGCTAATGATGCTTACTGTCGTGTATTTTTTAAAGACTATAAATCCCATTAAACAAGCTGAATGTGAGCTTTAACAAAATTAAATCTGAGAATCAGCTACATTGTTCTGAAAGCAAGAGGAAAAATGCCATTTCTGCTTGTTTGAAGGTCTTTGATTCATTCAGTTCACATAAGACTCATCTGGAGATTTTCCCTGATCTGTTGGGCAAGTTTAGTTTGATTCTGAATGAATTTGACTTCTATATTCTTCCCACCACAAGAAGTTTCTCCATGCTGTCAAGCATTGAGAATTGTGTAGCATTTTTTTTCTCAAGTGTGACAAGTTTAAATATGACTATATGAACACAAAGAAATTAGAGCCTGAACTTAAATCTAAGCTTGCTTCTCTGAGTTAAGGGGGCATGGAGGGCATTACTCACCTCACTTGTCCTGCATCTTCACATTCCTAGAGCTCGGGTAGCAATATCCAGCACATACAGAGACCTTGGAGATGACATAAAATTGTATACATGAGTCTTTTTGCAATGTCCACTCAGTCTACTTCCCTTTCTTCTTATTTGCTATTTCTGTGTTGTTTGATTTATTTTTCTCCCTGGTATCATACTTTGGAGATAAGCCTACAGCTTCCTCTTCTAATGTATTTCCTACCCTCTCTTCCTTCATCAATTATGTGCCTTCTGATATGCAGGTACACTCCCACTTCAGGAATCTGTATGTGTGTTTTTCCTTCTATTCTGAGTAGACTTGTTTTGGATCTTCATGGAGCCCTCTACTTGTCATCTCTTTGATATGCGTAAGAACCATCCACACCAAGTGGCCTTTCTAATCACCTTTGTTCCAAAGAGCACATAACTTCCTCCCAAGGTGGAGCTCCACACCCCATAAGGCTTTACCCTTTTCCTTGTCAAATTTTCAGCACTTTGCCCTGTTTGAAGTGATCTTGAGTCTCTCCAATACCAGAATATATCACTAGTAGGGGAAGAGACTTTTTTTTTCTTAATTCAAAGCTTGGCGTATAGTTGGATTTGACAATAAATATTAGTTGAATGAGAATATGAATGGATGACTGTGCGCATGTAGTACTAAACAAATAGCAAAGTCTTGGGGTGGGCTTCTAACGAGTGGTCCAGATGCCACTTGGGACACCTGCATACCACATTGGAATGCCCTGGTTTGAGTCCTATCTCTGCTCCAACTTCCTGCCAGTGTGACAGCTCCTGCCATCCATGTGGGGGATCTGAATTGCGTTCCTGATTCTTTGCTTTGAGCTTCAGCCTGATCCACTCTAGCTGTTGGCAGGCATTTGTGGCATGGACTAGCAGGTGGGGGCATACACACAACACTCTCTCTCCCTCCCTCCCTCTTTGCCTCAAATAAATAGCAACTTTTAAAATCAATTATATGTCTTAGGAACATATTTTTCCCCTTGGGTTATTGTTAGCTTTAATTCTCTGCTTTTACACACAACAGATAAAGTGTCCAGAAGATTTTGAATGATGATAGGAGTAGAGACAAAGATTCATAATGTGTATAGTGAATGTCCAAGTAGGTAATAGCATGACATAATTCATTAAGATTTGCTGTCTGTCACTCTATTGATATATCCACATAAGGAGCTATTTTTCTCCATGATACATAGCTGAAAAATGAAACATACAACTATCATTCTCATTCAGAAAACTTAGTTATACTGAAGTCAACCATTAGACCAGCTGTGGAGTATGCTGAATATTTTATTTCCTTTCCATCAAAGGTGTCATACAGTTTGTGACACCAACAGTGAAACCCTGAGGATGGATGGTTTCTTGAACTCAATCCTGGTGGCTTGCATTGCTCAAACTCAGACATCAAGGACTTTTTAAGTATTAGTGACTATCCTGGAGGAAGTAACTGCATATCAGGCTCACAACTCCTTCTGTAAGGTATCACACATTGACATTTGTTGTTAGTTACTGAAAGTAAACAGGAGGAAAGACAATACTTTCCACAACCCTAATGTCAAATTGAAATGGAGAAAACAATTCTGATACGACTGTGGGGTAACTGTTGCTTCCCAGAACACAGACTGTACACATCAGCTCCCTGTGACTTCCTCAACGAGCTAATGAATGGGATGTTTTCAGAAACAGATAGCAGAATATATTACTTTCCCTTTCCCTTGAATGCTTATCATGTTATTGTCTACACTCCCGTAGTTCATCAGCTTCCCAGTAGATGGCACCATTGTGACTTGCAATGTTCCACCTGGAGAAAGAAGTGTTACTGAAATTTTCAAAATTGTAAATAGTGCAGTATATTAACACTTACAGTGTTGCCTTGTTAAACAGGTATTCCTACAATATCTAGAAAACAACTCCACTATCTATAAAATATATAAGAATCTGCAAAATTGTATGTGTATATAGTTCATATCTGAGTTTGTGATCTTAAATTATTTTAAAAGTATGTATATACACATGCCTGAATATATTTTTGTCTTTATGTCTACACTTATATATATACATGTGTGTATGTATATTTCAATGTGGATATATTTAAGTATGTGTGTATATCTCTATATTTGATTTCTCCTTCCTCATAAATTCTGAAAGTTTTTAAGTTATTTTTGTTATCCTTTTACCTCTTCACATGCTCACACACTTTCCAAACATACTGTAGCCCTACATGGGGTGAGAGTATGAGGAACATGGAATGTAGCACTTTTCTACCTAAACAAGTGAGCTTCCCTCCATTCTGATTTCCTAGTTTAATAATGCACATGAATTTCCTAGACACAGGAAACTTCTAGATATACATATCTATAAATAAAAGCTATAAGATGTTGTGTTTGATTTTCTATGCTTCCATAGAAAATAGTATCCAAAGTAATAGTCATAAGACTCTTAAAGCAATTTAAAAATAATTCCTACATTTTGTGTCTTAAAGTTTATTTTCAAGTTCAAAATAAAATTGAGATCACATTTTTAAGGTATTTTAACAATTGTAGCCAAAAGAGATTGTTGTCAAGGAAACATCAATGAATTCTAGTACCTACCCAGTTAATTATTTACTTACTATATTTTAATTATTTATATTATTACCTTGCCAGTTTTACTAAGTATTTCCACTTGAATTAATTTTAGCAAGTCATTCAGAGAAACTAAAATTTGCATGAGCTACAGGGAACTTTTGCCCTAGCAGTTGTTGGAAGAGAAGAGAGTGGGATGTGATTCCAGGTCCAGAATGCACAAGACACTGTTCTCACATCATCGCCTCCGTGTGTTCTGTGGTCCCTAACGTGGTTGATGTAACCTCTTAGACACTCACTTTCCTTACCTTCAAAAAGGAGAAGATTAAGCAAGGGGTGAGTGCGTATGTGTGTGTTATAAACCATATACACAGTGCCTGTCATAGAGCAGAAGTTCAGACGTGATGGCTGTGTCACTAGGACTAGTGACATTGAAGTTGAGTGTTAAAAACAGAAGATTGGTTAATGGTGTGTTTTTACCTTCCCACAATTTTTACATCTTAGAATAAATCTCAGGTTTCAGAGGTTTCCTCTGGTTTATGAATAACTTTTCTTTTCTGTTTGGTCCTGGGGAGCTCCACAGCTTTAATGTAACTTCATGCAGTACTCCAGCATGACCCTTGAAGGTCTGGTACAGCTCTCCATATGTGGGTCCTTAGAATAAAACGGCACCAGACCAGGCACTTCTTTTGGTAAAGTCAAGAAGTAAGTGATAGGCACAGCTTCTAATATCCAGGTCAGTCTGATCTCAGCCTCCCCCAACTCCCCTGAAGTGGCTTCCTAAATAACTTCTCAGGGCACAGCCCTGCTAGCCCTTTGCCTTCAGGCTGGTTTAGCCACAGGCTTTGGTTAGAGTCTTCTCTGTCCATTTAATGCAGCTAGTAAGGGGGCTTGACCGTCCCAGATTCCAACATAACTCTTTAAAGAAAATGTATAGTTCTGAGGGGCCTTGCAAGCTACACTGTGCTTGTGGACATTGTCCCTATGTTACCCTCTCCAAGTGCTTAGTCTTTCTTGATTATCTTGATTACCTCATTCAACAAGTGTCGATGCAGCAGTTTGCCTGCCAGAAACTGTGTCCTCGTGATCCTTAAACTTTGCCTAAAAGCATTTTCCATTGAATCGGACAGTGAGTGTCAAGTGTCCTATGAGTGTTGCCTAATTTAATTTTTAGACAAACTCTTTGAACAACACGCTATAGATTTTCGATGTGGAAACTAAGGTACACAGAATACAAATTTTATTTAAAAAAAATACAAGGGAATAAGGGGAGGATAGGAAAGAGGGAAATAATGTTACACAAAGAATGGCTGCCCTTCCAGGGGGAATTTATCTGACTGCCAAACTCATGCTGTCATCCCCCATTGAATGCTTTGGTGGAACAGTCTAGGTGCTGGCATGGGGAGAGTCCTTCCGGTGTTATGTAGCAAACATGTCATGTTAAATGAGCCGTCACGGATAGGTGTTTGGTAGAGGTTAGGATGCTGCTTGGGGCTCCGACTTCCCATGTCATAGTGCCTGGATTTGAGTCCCAGCTCCATTCTTACTTCCAGCTGCCTGCCCCTGTGCACTGTAGAAGGCAGCAGACGATGGCTCTAGTGATTTGGTTCTTGCCACTTTTATGAGTGAGTTTCTAGAGTGAGTTTCTGGCTCCTGGCTTCAGCTTGGTACTGGTGTCCAGCTCTGGGTATTGTGAGAATTTAGGAACTCTCTCTCTCTCTCTCTCTCTCTCTCTCTCTGTCTCCTTGTCTCTCTCTCTGTGTCTCAATCTCTCTCTGCCTTTTAAATAAATAAATAAATTTTAAATGAGTCAGTGCAAATCATGACATAGTCACAAAAAATTGGCACCAATGCATGATTACATTTATTAAATATATAGGTTCATGTATGGTTGGGAAAATTATAAAAGCGTTCCAAATGCTGGCGCCGCGGCTCACTAGCTAATCCTCCGCCTTGCAGCAACAGTGCGCCGGCCACGGCGGCCATTGGAGGGTGAACCAACGGCAAAGGAAGACCTTTCTCTCTGTCTCTCTCACTGTCCACTCTGCCTGTCAAAAAAAAAAAAAATGAAAAAAGTGTTAGAAAATAATTTTTGGCCCTTGGTATTATTCTGAAATGGTAAAGAGCAATCAATAAAAATAAATAAAGACAAACTATTCTGAAGTTTTTTTGAACGTACTGATGAAAGCTTTAACCTATTGAAAATATGTGTCATTTTTAATTAGCCAAACTAATTCCCAACATTTTCAAGTTGAAGTTTTTGTCTTGGAAGAGAAACCTTAACTAAGACTTGGAACTTGGAAACGTCCAAAGCTTCAGATTTTTCTGCTTAGTTGAATTCCTTGTAGTTATTAGATAAATACCTTAATGAAAATGTTGGCTCCATATACTGTTCTGATGAACATTTGAAGATCAAAGACATTTTTGACTAACTTTTAAGGGAAGAAAATCACTTTGTATCTGCAAATAATCATTATTTTTAATATGTATACTTAAAATTCCAATGGGATATTAGGAAGTTATGGGACAGTGATCAAAAAACTGATAAAGTTCACACACCATGAAATGTCTTGATTTCCTGCTGTCATCTGACACTCAGGAGGTCTTAGCAGCCCAATTTAAACCTGAGTTTTGACTCCCATCTGTAACCATACTCTCCTTCACCTACTCCAGGGCGTTAACACCACTGAACTGGGAGCTCTACCATCGGGCTTCTCCCGTGGTACTGGTAGACTGTTCTTGCCATATGTTTCTGCCTTACAGCCCCTCAACAACTGCTCCCACCAGCTTCCCACCCCTGCCTTCCCCATGAGACTTCCCAGGCACTCAGGAACAAGAGAAATGAATACTCATGTTTGATGTTAAAGGACCTTGTAGACATGTGGAGGTGTGTTTTTGGCAGTTGCTGCCCAATTCCTTGTTGGCTGAATTATCAGATTACATATTTTATTTAATTTATTTGATTTCACACAAATCTTAAACACATAAGACCTCAGGTTTCTCATCTGGAAAATGGGGGAAAATAATAGTTTTTCTTCATAGAATGTTTTTGAAGTTTAAATGGAATCATGCAGGTAAAGGTTTAACTTAGTTCCTGGATAATGATCAATGCTCAGTAAGAAACTTTATTCTTTTTATTATTATTTCTGTTGATGTAAATAAATTGAAGACCTTGCCCTACATTCTGTGCTCTGAAATTCTAAGTTTTTAGAGCTTTTGCAGATGAATAGATCTGTCTAGTTAGATAAGTAAATAAATTTGCAAGGGCTGTGCAAATACTAATTATGTCAGAAATAAACATTGAAAATCAGAAATTTAGGGAGAGCCTTCTCTCTTCTGAGTTGAATTATCTTAGTTCTTCTTTTGCAGAGACTATACTACAGAGTGCTTTAGGGAACAGGTTCTGTTTCCTGGGCTGGAGAATATATTAGAGAAAATGTTAGTATATCTCTGAAGTTTGCGGTGAGCTAAAAATAATACAAGCAGATTGCCTAGAACACAAATAACCAGGATTATAAGAATTTTAATCTTTGTCATCATTTCACCCTTTTGTATGATTTTCTATATCTCTAATTGTTATTCATAAATACATTCAGACATTTCAAAGTATTATCATACATTATAGCTATTATATCAGTGCCATTGTAGAAGTTATTGTAAGTATGTACAAGTCATCTTTTTTTAAAGATTTATTTATTTATTAAAAAGGCAGAGTTACAAGGCTATGGAAGCCCCTTGAGTTCTCCGACTCTTATCTTGTTTAGACAAGGTCATAGTCAAAGTGGAGGTTCTCTCCTCCCTTCAGAGAAAGGTACCTCCTTCTTTGATGACCTGTTCTTTCCACTGGGATCTCACTCGCAGAGATCTTTTGCCAGAGTGTCTTGGCTTTCCATGCCTGAAATACTCTCATGAGCTTTTCAGCCAGCTCCGAATGCCTTTAGGGCTGATTCTGAGGCCAGAGTGCTATTTAGGACATCTGCCATTCTATGAGTCTGCTGAGTATCTCACTTCCCATGTTGGATCACTCTCCCCTTTATTTACTCCATCAGTTAGCGTTAGCAGGTACTAGACTTGTCTATGTGCTCCCTTTGACTCCCAGTCCCTCCACCATGACCAACTGTGAACTGAAACTGATCACCTGGAACAGTGAGATGGCATTGGTACATGCCACCTCGATGGGATTGAATTGGAATCCCCTGGTATGCTTCCAACTCCACCACTTGGGGCAAGTCAGCCTGAGCATGTCCCAAATTATACATCTCTTCCCTCTCCCATTCCCACCACCATGTTCAACAGGGATCACATTTCAGTTAATTTTCAACACTTAAGAATAACTGTGCATCAATTACAGATCTAAACCAGTCATATTAAGTAGAACAAACTCATGACTGGAGCATAGGGAGATTACTGATGCCATAGACAGGAGTGTCAATTGGTAAAGTCAACAACAGGAGTCACTGTGCACTTACTCCTCATGTAGGATCTCTATCCTTAATGTGCTGTACATTGAGATTTAATGCTATAACGAGTACTCAAACAATATATTTCACTTTGTGTTTCTATGGGGGTGCAAACTGTTGAAATCCTTACTTAATGCATACTAAACTGATCCTCTGTAAAAAAAAAAAAAAAAAAAAAAAGAAATTATCAATTCCCAACTTGACTCTCACTGGGATTAAACATGACAATAGGTCTACTCTGATTTCATCATCATTTAAAAAAATCATCTATTATTTTTCACTTTATGTTTCTGTGTGGGAGCAAACTGTTGAAATCCATACTTAATGTATACTAAGCTGATCTTCTGTATATTAAGATAATCGAAAATGAATCTTCATGTGAATGGAAGGGGAGAGGGAGTGGGAAAGGGGAGGGTTGTGGGTGGGAGGGACAGTATGGGGGGGAAGCCATTGTAATCCATAAGTCGTACTTTGGAAATTTATATGCATTAAATAAAAGTTAAAAAAAAATTTAAGAAAAACTTTGTAATAAAAATTAAAAAAAAACCAAATCTTTCAAAAAATTTAGCTGCTTAAACTTAACTTGTTACTTGAAAACAAAAACTTATAGAAGTTCGTATATATTCTGTATATAAAGAGAAATGAAAATGAATCTTGATGTGAATGGAAGGGGAGAGGGAGCAGGAAAGGGGAGGGTTGCGGGTGGGAGGGACGTTATGGGGGCGAAGCCATTGTAATCCATAAGCTGTACTTTGGAAATTTATATTCATTAAATAAAAGTTAAAAAAAATGAAAAAAAAAAGGCAGAGTTACAGAAAGGCAGAGAGAGAAAGAGAGAGAGAGAGGTAGGTCTTCCATCTGCTGGTTCACTCCCCAAATGGCTGCAATGACTGGAGCTAGGCTGATACGAAGGCAGGAGCCAAGATCTTCTGTATCTTTCACATGGGTTCAGGGGCACAAGTGCTTGGGGCATATTGTACTGTTTTCCAAGGCCATATCAGAGAGCTGGATCTGAAGGGAAGCAGCGACTCTCTCCCATGTGTGATGCTGGCACTGCAGGTGGTGGCTACATCACAGCACTATCCCCTCCAAGTCATCTTTTTAAAATATACTTGACTAGTAGACATAAAGTGAATAGGACCCCCAGCTAGAATAAGCATTAGCACAAGGAATTATTTTTAGCCCTTGCAGTGCTTAGAAAGATGCCTCCTCTCTGGACAAAGTCAAAAAGGAAGTAACAATTATTTGAGGTAAAGCATAAAATCAGGCCGAGCAGAGAGCCACTGAGCAGATGACAAAGTGGTGTTGGGTCAGTGTTGAAAAGAAACTTTTTCCAATGTGAAGAGCCGGCTGCAGGGACTGGTCCATGGGCAGGGTGGTGAGTTCTGCAGGCTGCAGAGACGACGCAGAATGAGCTCGTCCGAAGCAGACTCTGGCACAGGTAATTCATAGCGAGTGCTTTTAGCACCACTGGTGAATGAGGAGACCATGGGAACAGGAAGTGGGAGCCATGCAGTGTGCTTTAACAGAGGGTCGCGTTGACTGAGTAGCACAGGTGAGCCCTGGACCATCATAGGTCAAACCAAAGGCTTGTTCTGATCAGGAAGGACCTGCAGTTTGGAGTTAGTCGTTAGGTAAGGGCCAAGTATGAGGTCTAGGGGATATCAGTGATGAAGATGAAGTTTGGGGGAGCTAATTAGGATTAGGATCATGAGGATGGGGGCCCCATGGTGAAATTAATGTCATTAAGAAAAGATAAGAAGCTTGGCCGGTGCAGTGGCTCAATAGGCTAATCCTCCACCTAGCGGCGCTGGCACACCGGGTTCTAGTCCCGGTCGGGGTGCCGGATTCTGTCCCGGTTGCCCCTGTTCCAGGCCAGCTCTCTGCTGTGGCCCAGGAGTGCAGTGGAGGATGGCCCAAGTGCTTGGGCCCTGCACCCCATGGGAGACTAGGAGAAGCACCTGACTCCTGCCTTGGGATCAGTGCGGTGCGCCGGCCGCAGTGTGCCAGCCACGGCGGCCATTGGAGGGTGAACCAACGGCAAGAGGAAGACCTTTCTCTCTGTCTCTCTCTCTCACTGTCCACTCTGCCTGTTAAAAAAAAAAAAAGAAAAAGAAATAAAGAAAGAAAAGAAAAGATGAGAAGCTTATCCTGCTTTTCTCTCTCTGCTATGAAGAGATCTGAACGTTCTCCTGACCTTCCCTTCAGCACAGGTCTCTTCCTTGATGGTGATTTCCTGTTGATGTTTTATAAAAGGAGCAGTACATATAAAGGAATTAGAAGGAAAGCTTTCAGCTTCCTGATGAACATTGTTTAAAGCATGGGTGGTTGTATTGTCATATAAAGCCATGTAAAGTGTGTGTTAAAGCATTTCTTTCCTATTTGGTAGAATCCTGATTTGGAAGCATGGACATTCCTTCCTCCCAGCACCCAAAAAGTTAGGGAAAAGTTGGTAATTAGACATATTTCTACAGTGTAGTGAGAGGAGAGGGTTCTCATGGGAAGCTGGTGAGGGGCTTGTGATTCGGTAACCACTGAGCCAGTGTAGTTCTGCTGTCAGGATGCTCTAAGCCTTCTACAGCTCCTGGTGCAATGCTCTCTGTGTTCCTGTTTGCCAGTACTTACAAGTGCACACACCAGATCCACTGGCACACCTATGCTTTGCTTTGTTCCTCAGTTTTGTTAGAGACTTCAGCCTATGCTTCAGAGATCTGTAGGAATTGTTTGAGAGTGGTGGCAATGGATGTATGGTGGGCATAGTGCCACAAGGCTACAGCCACAGTTCAGAGGTCTTGTCTCAGCTCCTCTCGCTCTCCCTCTGTCCTACCTAACACTCTGTAATACATGAATTACCATAGCATGAAATGGCTCAATTATAGATATGCCAATAAAGCTGGCTCAGAAAAAATTATAAATTGGATGCTTTTCCAGTCTGAGTAATCTGCTATAAGAATAAAATTTTCTAATATGTTCAACCTTTTGAAATCTTGTTTTAAAAAATTATGTTAGAGGCAGGGAAACAGAGAGAAAGAAGAGAGGAGACAGAGAACTCCTATCTGCTTGTTCACTTTCCAAAAGTCTGTCCAAGGGCCAGGACAGGGCGTGGGGACAGAGACAGGAGCCAGAACTCAATCTGAACCTACCATGTGGGTGACAGGAACTCAATAACTGGACCCAGCACTGCTGTCTCCCGGGATCTGTGTTAGCAAGAGACTGGAAGCAGGAGCAGAGCTGGGAATTGATTCCTGGCACTACAATAAGGGCTGAAGGTTTCTCAACTGACATTCTAACTTCTAGGCCAAATGCGCAAACCTGTTCCAGTTTTATTAGTGGTCAATATGAAATCAATGATTTATCCAGTCAGAATTAATGTGATTTGGATATTTAACAGTACCATAGATCTTTGTCTGTCTTTTCGCATTTTGGGAAAAGGAATACATGCTAAAGTTAAAATTAATGAACTTCTTATTAGTAATACATTTTTACTATATTTCATATACAGGGATATTAAACTATAGTAAGCTTCCAATAATTGATTATTCCAACCGTCACAAACCCTGCCACTATCGAAGAGCTCAGTTTACTAGTATGACATGATTTTAAACATCATTGTGGCTTAGACTATGAAGCTGTTCAGACTTCCTTATATAGCATTGTTTTCACTTTAGGCTTCGGAGTTCGTAAGTTTCCAGTTCGAGGAGAGTGCATAATTGCAGATTCTAAGACTTTGGTGAAGGAGGATGTTATCTACAATGAAAATCCTATTCAGTTAAAAACGTGCCACACTGGACAGTACCAGTACTAATGACACTTTTGCATCTCAAGTTAGAAACACTAGGTCCTGAGCCGAGTGTTGCGGTCTACAGGTTAAACTGCTGCTTGGCATGCTCTCACACTTACCTAGGTGTGTGGGATGGGGTTCCACCGTTGTTTCCAGTGCAGCAGATGTTGGCTCAGATACCTAGTTCCTGACACTCACACGGAAGACTGGGATGTAGTTCCTGGCTCCTAGTTTTGGCCTGGCCCAGCCCTGACTTCTGTGGGCATCTGGGGAGTGAACCATGGGTGGAAATTTCTCTTTCTCTGTCTCTCCCTCTTTATTTGTCACTCTGTCTGTTAAATCAGTGATTAATTAAAAAAAGAAATAATGGATCCTACTAGCAGTTTCTCTGTCATCACTGCTTTTTTTTTTTTTTAAAGATTTATTTATTTGAAGGGCAGAATGAGAGAAAGAGAGAGAGAGAGAGAGAGAGAGAGAGAGAGAGAGAGAGAGATTCTATCTGTTGGTTCACTCCTCAAATGGCTGCAATGGCCTGGGCTTGCCAGGCCAAATCCAGGAGCCTGTAACTCCATCTGGATCTCCCATGTGGGTGGCAGAGGCCTAAGTACTTAGGCCATCCTTTGTGTTTTCCCAGGCCCATTAGCAGGGAGCTGTATTGAAAGTAGAGTAGCTAGGACTTCAGCTGGAGCTCTGCTATGGGCTTTCCAGCATCAGTGTCCCAGGCTTGGAAGCTTAACTCACCTGTGCCACAATACCAGCTACCCCCCCCCCCCTTCCCCGGCCATACACACTTTAATTCTCCTTCCCAATACAAATGTGAAAGCATTTATTTGCTTTCTATAAATGAGGGTCAAATTTTTGTGCTTTTAGTTCATTTCCTTTCATTCTTTTGTGCTAGGAACTATTCCAACTTCTAGGGCCATCCCTGTGGTCAAATCAGACAGGAATTCTGCTCCTGGGAATCTTGCAGTCTGTTATGAACAAATTAGATGGCTTCAGTGTAATGAGAGACAGTAACCTGAAGGGGGCATGAGAGGTTCTTCCAGATGAGCCGCTCAGGGCAGGGCTGGCCTCTCTGGGACGTTCGCACCTGGCCTGAGTGAGATGGAGCCACACTGCTGTAGAGCAGACCTCTAAGGGATCTGAGGTGGCAACAACATACGGCTTTTGAGCATCTGTGAAGGAGAGGAAGGGAGGAAGAGAAGGGAATTAGGAGGCTGTAGGGAAGTAGGTGTGCAGAATGTTCAATATCCTTCTGGTTTTTATTTTTCAGTACTTGGAGCTGTTAACTCTGGCCACTCTATTTAACATTATTCAGGGGAAAGGTTTAGATAATGTGTATTTAACCTGTTTTTTTCATTTTGTTTCCTTTCCCTCAAATACCTTTATGTTTTCTAAGACATCATTACCCAAATCTCTATTACCCTGTTATCTGATGTACGCCTGTGTTCCTTTTGTGTTTTCCACTGTAGGAGTGATTTAGAGTTTACATATGCCAGAACCGAATTTTTAGAGTGCACTTAAATGAACAGCACAGGCACACATAAAGGGAAACATTGAGATGGGGAGCATATTTTATTGAATTTCTAGAAAATGAAATTAATTGGGACAGAGGAGTGGAATTTAGAATCCTGAAATTGACAATGGAAAGATCTAAAAGAGATACCCTTAGTGGACATAAAACAATTACTCATTTTGTTTTGTCTTGTTATTTGAGTTTATTTATTTACTCAAAAGGCAGAGCAATGGAGAGGGGAGAGGGGAGAATGGGAGAATTCCATCCCCAATTGCCCACAATGGCCAGGGACTGTACCAGTCTGAAACCAAGAACCAGGAACTCCATCTGTGTCTCCCATGAGGGCAGCAGGGACCTAAGTAGTTGACCCATTGTCTGCTACCTCCTGGAGTGCACATTAGCAGGAAGCTGGATTGGAAATTGAAACATAACCCTACCCCAGGAACCCTAATATGGGATGCATCTGTAGCAGCAGTTTAACCTGCTGTATCATAACACCTGCCACTCATTCTTTATGTTTTTTACAGCTTTTATAGCATTCTTGAATACTTACTGAAGTAAAGAACCTGTTAGTTATAATTTATTGTTTTAGTGTCACTAAATCAGAACTTGAGAAAACAATCTTTAAATAAATGTGTCATTTAGAATTTAAATCTTAAGATTCCATACTGTGATTGTCACTTAGGAGAACTGTGTATGTATGTGTGTGTGTATGTGTGTGTGTGTATATATATATATACACACATATGTATACAAATATACACACTATATAAATGAAATAGTAAAGCTATAACTTAAAAATACATATAAATATAAATGCTATGTGTTAAAAATCATCCTTGTGAATAAGGAAAATTTTAAGCTTCATATATATTTGTACCAATAACAAGTAATGATTATGGCTTTATTTAAATATTTGGGTTTTAAGCATAGCTTTCCATAGCACGTGTTTTATTATAGTAATATAAACTTGGCTCATGTGGTCAATTTGATATACCACCTGTAGGGTTAAAGAATCTATTAGAAATATCTGTCTTTTTCTTTATTGGCTTACGTTTTTAGATTGATTTTTCAGGCAAAGGTAATATTTTGCATTGCCTCATAGAATTTGTAAATTAAACATATAAATGAAACCATTTGTTCGTTGTCGAGTTACCTGAAGTTGGCATAGAAGTAAGATACGTGGGGCTAATGTTTTTATTGGCTCACTTTCCATTGCCTGCTACCGCTTTCCAGGAATGTTAAATTGAATCAAGTGAGTACAAACTGACCATAAAACATTTTTATCTGCTTATCAATTTTAGAGCACTTTAACTTCATGAAAATGACAGAGTTTCATTGTTCTCACAGTTTTTTTTTTTTTCCCTTCTGAATTAGATTACTTACACATCAGAATATCTGGAATTTCAGAATAAAATTCTAGCATAGAAAATTTTTAAGATAATTTGAAAAAATCAGTCATAAAGTTAAACAGATTCAAAAATCCATGAAATTATTTTCCTTCAAGCATAGAAAATTTTTAAAATAATTTGAAAAAATCAGTCATAAAGTTAAAAAGATTCAAAAATCCATGAAATTATTTTCCTTCAAAAATACCAACTATGTTATAGCATATTATATAATGTCATATACATTTTTATCAAATATTGTACAAATAAAGTTTTAAAAGCCTGATTACTATCTACTGCTAAATTGTATGTTTACTGTTAAATCATTAGTGGCATTGTTTGTTCTTCTTGAAGTTCTGTGCATATTATATATTTCAAATCATACAGTAGACATCAGTATCTAAAGCATCCAGATAATAAGTGTTCAATATTATATCAAAATTTCCTGCTTCATATAGTATTTTGTCTATTAGCTAAATTTATTAAAATAATTAGAATTAACAACCAAAGTAGAGAAATCCAACATGATTCTTCATAGTATTTTCTAGTAGAATTTGTGTTGATGCAATGTGTCTCACTAAGAAACAATTTAATTTGTACATCCTTTTTCTGGAATTTGTATGTTCTCAAAACTAGTCACAGAAGCATTGGGGAAGATTCCGTGACATTCTCTTTTGCTTCCAGGGAGTTACCAGATGTTCACTACCTTTTGGTTTCCCATCTGTAGAGATCCCTTAACAGTTATCCCCATATCCATCAATACTCATTTGTCCCAATTGCACAATAACTCATATCTTAAAGTAATAGTGAATGAGACTTAAATAACATCAGAATTGCAAGTCCAAATTAGGTCTGCAGATTTTCCTTGTTCACATACTTATTTAATCTTTCTCAGTATCTCAGTCAACTAATAAGGCATAATTTGTTTCGTGAAAAACTCTTGTCCTTTTCCCAAGTGATTGTATTTGCTTATTTTCCCTGAACTTTCTGAACATTTTGAACACTATTTGGAGTTCATTATAAATGATCCATGAACTTTTATGTTAGCTCTTTCATAATCTTAGATCTTTAATAATTTCTAAGTGATCTTTGACATTCAGACATTGAAGATGAGGGAAAATTCACATTTTAATACATTTCTTTTTCTTATAAAAGGGAATTTTTGTTTTTTTTTTTTGCATTTTTGCAGGTTTTTATTTTGCTTGAGGTTTTTCATTTTTTTTTAACTTGTGATCCATTTTTTTCTGTGCCTTCAAGTGTTTTTTGTTGTTGTTGTTGTTTAATACCTCCCAAACTTCTGATGGGTTTTACTTATATAGTGAAATGCTCTCATGGAAAATAAAGGCCATACATATGTATGTTATATATCCACTGTAGAGAACAAAGAGCACATTTATAAAAATGACATATTGATTAGGTACAGTTATATCTTTTCAGAAATTATGTTCTAAAGATATTTTTATAATCCTCTCTGTCTATAAATCAATTTGTAAGGAACTAAAAAGCCCCCTTCAACAAACAGAAATTTCTTTTAGTCATATCAATTCTGAATCCCTAGTGAAGGCTTCTGCGTATGTATAAAAATCAGAAAATACTTTACATCAAAAAGCAGCACTTTTAGTTGAAAACTTGAAATAGTAGATGGAGAAAAGTCGTTTGATTTTATTCCCAGAGACACAGAACACCTGTACTCGCCCATTGGATCCCATGCGTGATGTAGTCCCCCATGGACCTGCAGATCCCTCAGACTCCAGTCATTTGCCTGATGTGTGTTTTCCAGGGCACTTGTCTCCCGTGAGGGCAGCAGGGACCTAAGTAGTTGACCCATTGTCTGCTACCTCCTGGAGTGCACATTAGCAAGAAGCTCCATTGGAAATTGAAGCAGAACCCTACCCCAGGAACCCTAATATGGGACTACCCCTGGCCTCTCAGTTTGGGCCTTGCTGTTATCTTGAGTACTTCTCTGGAAACCTGCGTTTTTCCTGACCATAACAATGTGTGGAAGAGTGTTTTTGCTCGCTGCTCCTTTTACACTGCGATATTATGGTGAACAGGGCTGCTGCCTTCTTCGTCCTTGCATGTTCAGTACCTGAACATGGCAAATGACTGTGGCCCAACAGACCCCTGCATTAGATGCAGGAGCTACAAGCCCGGAATGTGGAGGTGGTGGGAAAGAAAGGCCTGTTGGCAGATGAGCATAGCATTGACTAAAACATTCCCTGAGTAGGAGGCCAAAGAAAGAAGATTTATAGCATGATACTTACAAAAAGTTAAAGCTAGTAAAAGAATGAATGTGGAAACTGGAGAATTGGATTCTTCAGAAAATAAGGAGTTCAGTATAAAGGAAGGTGATAGAAGAAAAATAGTTTTGCAAAATAGTTATATTTCACTTGATTTGGTGGCGTGTTATCTGGTGAAAGTTGACCTGGAAAAATTCACTGTGTGATACAATTGATGGTAAAGACTCCAGAGTTTGAAAAGTAGAGTCATCTATATGCTGGTGATAACTAAAATTGTAAACAGCAGATAGAGAATTTCAGGTTTTGGAACTTTATCCGAACGAAAAGTAAAAGAAGGAGCCTTATTTTTTAAAGATTTAGTTTATCCCCCAAAGACAAGTATCATGTTTTCTCTGATATATGAGAGTCATTATAGAATACAGAAAATGTGTAGGAATGAAACGGACATCTTACGTTTTGATTGTTGTTTTTAGCCCTTGTTTACACTCCTGTGGAACTGTGGTCTGTCTACTTTTTCCTGGTTGAATATTATGGTTGGTGCTACTTTAAGCCTGTGATTATAGAGTGGATTGAAATTATGTTTTTGTAGAAACTAAAGAGAAAGAAGGAAGGAGATTGAAGGCAGGAGGTATTGTTATCTTCTTAGAGTTGTACCTATTAAATACATGAAGTCATTCTCTTTATATTAATAAACATTACAATTAATTTTTTTTGACAGGCAGAGTGGATAGTGAGAGAGACAGAGAGAAAGGTCTTCCTTTGCCGTTGGTTCACCCTCCAATGGCCACCGCGGCCGGCGCCCTGCGGCCGGCGCACCGCGCTGATCCGAAGGCAGGAGCCAAGTGCTTCTCCTGGTCTTCCATGGGGTGCAGGACCCAAGCACTTGGGCCATCCTCCACTGCACTCCCTGGCCACAGCAAAGAGCTGGCCTGGAAGAGAGGCAACCGGGACAGAATCCGTTGCCCCGACCGGGACTAGAACCCAGTGTGCCGGTGCCTCAAGGCGGAGGATTAGCCTAGTGAGCCACGGTGCTGGCTTACAATTAATTTTAAAAAGGATTGAGTTTATTTATTTGGAAGGCAGACTTAGAGAGAAGGAGCGATCTTCCATTTGCTTTTTTTTTTCAAAATGACTGCAAAAGCTGGGGCTGGGTCAGGCCAAAGTCAGGAACCTGGGACTTCCAGGTGGGTAACTGAGGCTCAATCCCTTGAACCTTCTTCTGCTACCTTCCCAGGTGCATTAGTAGGGAGCAGGATCAGAAGTGGAGCACTTGGACCCAGACTGGCACTCATATTGGATGCTGGCATCTCAGGCAGTGCTATGCCACAGCACCAACCCAAGAAAGAGCCTTAAAACTCTAACTTAAAAAAGATCTGGAACCTAAAGAAAAAGAAATACACTTTGCTGAAAAGCTAGGAATGCAGAATAAAAAGATCACCTGAGGTTTAACAGTGATGAGAATGATGATTACAAATACTATGCTAAGCAGTGGATACTAGAGGCCAGGCATGTAGGATTTGATTGACTCCTCAGAATAGCCCTGCGGCCAAGATTTTTGTTCTCCTTTGGGAATTCACCTGACAGAGGGGCAGCTGGCTTCCCTGGGCTCCGAGGACTCGTGAATATTGCAGTTGGGACCAGAGCTCGGGAAGAGGATCTCTAAAGTCTGACTCTTCCCCACCACCTCTAATCTTAGTTTCACGAAACCCCGTGATGTTCATGCAGTAGCAGACCTGATTCTGAGGCAAGGCTATTTGTGTCATTTGATCCTCAGAAAATCTGAGATCCACAAGAAAGTGTTCACCATCCTTGACTTAAAGGGAAAGAAACAGGCTTAGAAGAAATATTTTCCCTAAGGATCCACGCATGTAAATGATAGTGATCTGGATTGAAGCGGTAGCTTGTCATCTAATAACACACCGATTGCGATTGCTCCAACAGCACTGTCTGCACAGAGGGTGGTCCCCCAGGGGAAGGGTAGGAATGTCAGCTTCCTTATCATGAAATACAGAGTGTTCCTGTGTCAGTCTGTGCTTCCACAGCCCGCTAGGCACCATCTTATCATACTGAAGCTCACAGAAACAATTATATTCTTAGAAACTGCTTCTGTCCATCTGGAGAAGCAAAAGGTATCTTG
Source organism: Oryctolagus cuniculus (assembly GCF_964237555.1). NCBI lineage: Eukaryota > Metazoa > Chordata > Mammalia > Lagomorpha > Leporidae > Oryctolagus > Oryctolagus cuniculus. Next base: position 15,636,852 of record NC_091433.1, read on the forward strand.
TGAATAGTTTATGAATTCTGAAAGTAGAAAGCATACGGCTGCATTTTTAAAACTTCTGTACATGAGGTGCTTATGAATATCAACTTTTGTGTACACAGTTAATTAATATCAGCCACCGGGGGGCAGCGTTGTGGCACAGAGGATTAAGTCCTTGCCTGTGATGCAGCCATCCTACACAGGTGCTGATTTGAATCCCAGCTGCTCCACTTCCAATCCGGTGCCCTGCTAATGTGCCTGGGAAAGGAGCAGAAGAAGGTGCAGCTACCTGGATGTGGGCTCCTGCCATCCGTGTTGGTGACCCTGAAGGAATTTCAGCCACCTGGTTTCAGTCTGACCCAACCCTGGTCATTGTGGTGATTTGCAGAATGAACCAGCAGATGGAAGATCTCTCTCTTTCTCTGTGTGTGTGTGTGTTGCTGTCACTGTAACTGTACCTTATAAATAAACAAATATAATAATAATAACAGCTGCGGGTCAGCATTCTTGTAAAAATTGTTGTTTGGTTCCAGTAATTGCACGTGGCTTTGAACAAATGAGTGCAACCCCAGGGGAAGACTGCTAGTTTGCTTTCCTCTTTTTAAGAGAAGCCTTCTAACAATATCGGACACTCACAACAGCCTCTGAAATGTACCAGTAATGATTAGATGTGATTAGCAGATTATTGCTTTTTCTCTCCAGGTGTTTTCTTTTCCTCTTAACTGATAATATAATGTTATCTAAAATCACCTCCCTTAAGCATCTCTTCTGTTACCACCGCTAACAATGTTTCCGCTCATTTCTAAAGCTTCTGACCTAAACTTGAAGGAATTAAAGCAAGGGGGACAGTGTGAAAGAATCAAGAAAGAAAGCCCCTGTTGAATCATCATTGCAGGACTCCGTCTATGCCTATAGCCTGCACAAAACCCTTAATACACACAGCAGCCCTGCAAAGTCAGTATTTTTCTCTGCATTTATACTACAGGAAACTGGGGCTGTCAAAATGAAATAACTTCTGCAAAGTCTCCCAGAGAGTAAGGGAGATAGCTTAAAATAGTGTTTCTTTTTTTTTTAACTTTTAAAAATTTAAATAATTGGAACAAATTTCATCTATTTTATATGTACAATTTTTAGAACATAATGATACTTCCCACCATAGCCTCCCTCCCTCCATCACTCCCACATTCCCTCCTCTACCTATTCTTATTTTTCTTTGAATTTTTACAATGACATAATGTAAATTTACTTTACAATCACAAGGTTAATCCACAGCTGAAAGAATAATTCGATAAGTAGTAAATAGAAAACCACTGTTGTTCAAGAGTCTAGAAAGGAGCTATGAAGAATATTCAAATCCCAAAATGTCAACTGCACTCATATATATTACATTTTTTGGACTCTGTATATTAGTTACCAGAAATCAAGGGAAACATATGATATTTGTCTTTTTGGGACTGGCTTATTTCATAAGCATGTTGGTCTCCAGTTGCAAAAGACATGATTTCATTCTTTTTTATGGCTGAGTAGTATTCCATTATGTATATGTCCCACGACTTGTTTATCCAATCATCAGTTGATGGACACCTGGGTTGATATCTGTCTTATCTATTATGAATTGAGCTATTATAAACATGGGGGTGATGATAAATCTTTCATACACTGATTTAATTTCCTTTGGGTAAATTCCCAAGAGTGCATTAGCTGAGTCACATGGTAGATTTGTTTTCAGATTTTTGAGGAATCTCTAGACTATCTTTCATAATGGTTATTCTAGTTTATATTCCCATCAACAGTGAATTGAAGTACCTTTTTCCCTAAATCCACACTAACCTTTATTATTTTTTGACTTTTGGATGATAGCCTTTCTAACTGGGGTGATATATACCCTTGTTGTGGTTTTTATTTACACTTCCTGATGGCTAGTGATCCTTAGCTTTTTTTCAAGTGTCTGTTGGCCATTTGTATTTCATCCTTTGAAAAATGCGTATTCATATCCTTAGCCCATTTCTTAACTAGATTGCTTGTTTTGTTGTTGAGTTCCTTGAGCTCTCTATGTATCCTGGATATTAATTCTTTCTCATTTTAAATTATAAGTATTTTCTCCTTTTCTGTCCATTGCCTTTTTACTTTGCTGAATGCTTCCTTTGCTGTGCAGAAGCTTCTTAGCTTGATGTACTCCCATGTGTCTATTTTTACCTACATTGCCTGTGGTTCTGGGGTCTGATACAACAAGTCTCTGTGCCAATGTCTCGCAGTGTTTTCCCTTTGTTTTCCTCTAGTAATTTTTGGCTTCACAGCTTAGATATCTGACCCATTGTGAGTTGACTTTTGTGTAGGTGTAAGGTAGGGGTCTTGTTTGCGACTTCTGCATGAGGAGATCCAATGTTTGGCACTTAATACCATTCTTTTTTCTTTAAAGATTTATGTATTTGCTTGAATGTTAGAGTTACAAAGAGAGATATTCCGTCTGCTGGTTTTCTCCTCAGATGGATGCAATGGCCAGGACTTGGTCAGGCTAAAGCCAGGAGCTTCATTTGGTTCTCCCAAGGGGGTAGAAGGGGTCCAAACACTTAAGCCATCTTCCTCTGCTTTTCCCTGGGCATTAACAGGGAGTTGGATCAGAAGTGAATCAGCTACAAAACTCATATTGGATGCTAGTGTCACAGGAGTTGGCTTTATCTGCTATGCCACAACACCAGTCCTCCTGGCAATGCCATTCTCTTTCTCAATTTAGAGATTCATGTATTCAAACTCATTTTTAGTATGAACTATAAAAATTAAGGGTGGAATTGGAGAGGGAGTAGGAAGAAAGTTTGGAGCATGGATGAGAGCTAGGGAAATATCACTACATTTCTAAATCTGTATATATAAAATACATGAAACTTGTATAATTTAAATAAAAATTTTAAAAATTCCTTATTCTGAAATGTAACATGATTAAAAGCAATTGATATTTTGTGAAGTAGATGAAAAATATATATAAATGTACAGAGTAATTTAAAGTGAACATCTGGCCGGCGCCGTGGCTCAACAGGCTAATCCTCTGCCTAGCAGCACCGGCACACCGGGTTCTAGTCCCGGTCAAGGAGCCGGATTCTGTCCCGGTTGCCCCTATTCCAGGCCAGCTCTCTGCTGTGGCCAGGGAGTGCAGTGGAGGATGGCCCAAGTGCTTGGGCCCTGCACCCGCATGGGAGACCAGGAGAAACACCTGGCTCCTGCCATCGGATCAGCACGGTGTGCCGGCCGCAGCGCGCTGGCCATGGCAGCCATTGGAGGGTGAACCAACGGCAAAGGAAGACCTTTCGTTGTGTCTCTCTCTCTCTCACTATCCACTCTGCCTGTCAAAAAATAAATAAATAAATAAAGTGAACATCTGCATACCTGCCATTCAAGCCAAGATGGTTTGTGTCATACCCACCTCTTAATTACATAAAGGAAAATAACATCCTGATAGTAATCCTTCCTTGCATCTCCCTTCAAACATGTTTGTGAGTATTTTATTATTGCTAACGAAGAAAACTTGGTTGTAATCGTGTGAGGGAAATGGACACTCGCTAGGAAGTACACACTGAACTAGGAAGGTATATGCTTCTTATTTACCGTGCACTGTTCTCATGCTGAAAATCACAGACCATTAAATTTGGACTCAAATGACCATTTCTAGGTATTTGAGTGCCCCTAAGTGGTCATACTAGAAAATACAGCCTTTTGCAACTGCTTCCACCTAACAGCTAGACAGACTTTCCTTCGGGCTCCAGGCCTTGCTTCTACAATGTATGCATCTTTTCCCCCTTTAAACAAAGGCTCCTAGAAATTTAATTTGACTCTGCTACAAAGGCATATTTGTGTGGTGTTAATGTTAAATGGGGAATCACCAGCATGCTAAAGGGCATGTTTATGCTTCTCCTCATTGAAACTCTACTTGAGCCCTTCTCTCTGCAATTGTGGATGTCAGTCGGGGATTAGCAGGCCCGGGTCCGAGAGCTACTGGTCTGCGAATTGGCCTCACTTTTGCTCCATGTTCACAAAGCTTTGTGTCTTAGAAAACAAGTCCATTGACTGTGCCTGTGTTATGAGCTGTTGGGAACAGATGGGTGTTTTGATTTTTAAGCTTTTGAAGTCACTGTGTGCAGATCAGGATGCCAGTGAATACATGCCATTTGTAGGCTGTACTGGGAACACTAAGGTGCTTCTAGCAAAGGACAGAAAGGAATTTAATATCACGTTCAAGATTTCTCCTTGGTGAGAGTTTAATGGTTCCTTTGCTTGTGTCATTATCAAGGCAGAGATTGTTCTTTCATATGTCTCCATGGAATCCCATATACTAGTCTAGTTTTTCTAAAGTTTGTAAAAGTAGATTGTATTTTAAACTACAACCCTGTATTGATAATGTTGGCAGGTCCAAATGAAGCAGACACAGGCCAGGCAGGTGAGGAAGTGCAATGGAGGAATTACCATTTTTAGGCCAGTATGTGTTTTCTCACAGTTCTTTTTTTTCCTTATTTTCTTCATGCATTCCTTGTTGCTGCATTCTCAGGTTTTGACTGTTAGATGGTATTTCACAAGCCAGATCTTGGGAGGGGTGTGGGCTTGGGTTCAGCCAGAGATTTTGGTCTAATGCAATCACAAGCTGCTATGCCCTTGGCTTTCGTGAGGGATGTTGTGGGGAGCTGCTGTGGTACTTGTCACTCTCGTGTTTACGTCGAGATGTTTCTGAGACCCTGTGCATTGTGGCTTCACAGGCAGACTTGTCCTCTGCTGCAGCAGCAGAGAAAAACAGTTTTTCCTGGATGTCTGGTGTGATTTTAATCTTAAAGACAAGACATCACTTCTCTTTGCTAAGAACACAGTACTGTGTTTTTAGTCTACCTGTTACCTGAGACAGGAGATTCTGTGAACCAATGACACTTAATCTTCCCCACAATTCATTTACGTACTTCGACATCTCATTGTGCCAAGTGCATGTCTTTAAACAAGAATCCTTACTGCATCAAACAACTGAGTATATAAATAGAATAAAACTCACCACCATGGCCAGGTCTATACACATGTTTCTACTACTACAAACAAGTGCTTAATGGTTTCCCCTTTAGGCCTGTACTGCGAGCAGCAAGCCACGTGTATCCAGGGGGGTACATGGTCCTTGCCTTTCACCACACTCCTATGTGCTGACATTGCTATCCACAGCATTAACTCACAGGTCACACAAGCTACTTTCTTGCAAGCAAGAGGTTGTCTAAGGGAAACCAGCCTTCTAGGTCTTAAGCAGACTCTGTGAGTTACTGAAGATGATGATACATCACAATCTAAACACTTAATACTTGAACTGCATTAACTCGGAAATCTTACATCCTTATCCAGGGAATCTGTACTACCCTGTAGGCAACGTTTTTCTCAGTCCCCAGAACTATTTGAAAGAAGGTGTTCTTCTAACCCAGACCATATGTTCTTCATGATGATTCTAGGAACAATACCTTATGATGCCGTTAGGTTAACAAAATAATGTGCAAGGGAGACACTTTTACTAATGTAAACAGGTTGACTTTGTACGGCAAGAACGTAGACATTGTTCCTAGGTGGAGAAGGGTGGGCTGGAAAGATGGGCTCTTAGGTGCCAGCTTCCTGCATCTGTAGTTAAGCAAATATTTGTTTTCTTCAAAGGCAGAGCAGCCATCTCTAAAGCAGCCCCCTTGGTCAGAGCAGGAAGGGCAGCGCACGTCTGTTATGGACGTCAGACAGATTTCATGCTCTTTAACAGCGCTGGGACCCAGCCCTCGCCTTGCAGTCTGGCTCCTTCCCCAGTGGGAATAAAAAAAGGAAAAGTGATTAAAGTTCCCTCAGTAATAGACAGTGGGAGGCCCTGGTGTCAGATTCTTCTATAGAGTGA